>NC_091284.1:614113939-614414380 GCF_032444005.1 Ranitomeya imitator
TGGCTCATCCTGGTCGGCCTGGGGGCTCTGGTGAGGGTTCGGTGACCCCTCCTCAAGGGGGGGTACTGTTGTGAATTCTGTGGCTGAATTCACTCCTGTGGTCACAAGTGGTACTGCAGCTTCTGAGCTTCCTCCCTCAGGTGTTCTGGTGAGCTCGTTGGCTGCTTTGTTATTTAACTCCTCCTGATTCTGTCTTCCTTGCTCCTTGTCAATGTTCCAGTGTTGGATCTGAGCTTCTGGATCTTTCCTGTGGCCTGCTGCTCTGCTTAGATAAGTGCTTCTTTGCTTTTGTTGCTACTTTTTCTGTCCAGCTTGTCAATTCGTTTTGCTGGAAGCTCTGAGACGCAAGGGTGTACCGCCGTGCCGTTAGTTCGGCACGGTGGGTCTTTTTGCCCCCTTTGCGTGGTTTTTTGCTTTAGGGTTTTTGTAGACTGCAAAGTTCTCTTTGCTATCCTCGCTCTATCTAGAATATCGGGCCTCACTTTGCTGAATCTATTTCATCCCTACGTTTGTCTTTTCATCTTGCTAACAGTCATTATATGTGGGGGGCTGCCTTTTCCTTTGGGGTATTTCTCTGAGGCAAGTCAGGCTTGTTTTTCTATCTTCAGGCTAGTCAGCTCCTCAGGCTGTGCCGAGTTGCATAGGTAGTGTCAGGCGCAATCCACAGCTGCCTTTAGTTGTGTTTAGGATAGGTTCAGGTATTGCGGTCTGCAGAGATTCCACGTCTCAGAGCTCGTTCTATTGTTTTTGGGTTATTGTCAGATCACTGTATGTGCTCTGATTGCTGGCACACTGTGTCACTGGATTGCCTACATAACAGACATCTGTGAAGAGTCTGCAAAAGTTCCTGGGCTTTGCTAATTTTTATCGTCGCTTCATCAGTAATTTTTCTAGTGTTGCTAAACCGTTGACTGATTTGACCAAGAAGGGTGCTGATGTGGTCAATTGGTCTTCTGCGGCTGTGGAAGCTTTTCAGGAGTTGAAGCGTCGTTTTTCTTCTGCCCCTGTGTTGTGCCAGCCAGATGTTTCGCTTCCGTTTCAGGTCGAGGTTGATGCTTCTGAGATTGGAGCAGGGGCTGTTTTGTCGCAAAGAAGTTCTGATGGCTCGGTGATGAAACCATGTGCCTTCTTTTCTAGAAAGTTTTCGCCTGCTGAGCGCAATTATGATGTTGGCAATCGAGAGTTGTTGGCCATGAAGTGGGCATTCGAGGAGTGGCGTCATAGGCTTGAAGGAGCCAAGCATCGCGTGGTGGTCTTGACGGATCACAAGAATTTGACTTATCTCGAGTCTGCAAAACGGTTGAATCCTAGACAGGCTCGTTGGTCGCTATTTTTCTCCCGTTTTGATTTTGTGGTTTCGTACCTTCCAGGCTCTAAGAATGTGAAGGCTGATGCCCTGTCAAGGAGTTTCGTGCCCGACTCTCCGGGTGTTCCTGAGCCAGCGGGTATTCTCAAAGAGGGGGTAATTTTGTCTGCCATCTCCCCTGATTTGCGGCGGGTGCTGCAAAAATTTCAGGCTGATAGACCTGACCGTTGCCCAGCAGAGAAACTGTTTGTCCCTGATAAATGGACTAGTAGAGTTATCTCTGAGGTTCATTGTTCGGTGTTGGCTGATCATCCTGGAATCTTTGGTACCAGAGATTTGGTGGCTAGATCCTTTTGTGGCTGTCTTTGTCGCGGGATGTGCGTTCTTTTGTGCAGTCCTGTGGGACTTGTGCTCGGGCTAAGCCCTGCTGTACTCGTGCCAGTGGGTTGCTTTTGCCCTTGCCGGTCCCGAAGAGGCCCTGGACGCATATCTCTATGGATTTTATTTCGGATCTCCCTGTCTCTCAAAAGATGTCGGTCATTTGGGTGGTTTGTGATCGCTTCTCTAAGATGGTCCATTTGGTACCCTTGTCTAAATTGCCTTCCTCCTCTGATTTGGTGCCATTGTTTTTCCAGCATGTGGTTCGTTTACATGGCATTCTGGAGAACATCGTTTCGGACAGAGGTTCCCAGTTTTTCGAGGTTTTTTGCGAGCCTTTTGTGCTAGGATGGGCATTGATTTGTCTTTTTCCTCGGCTTTCCATCCTCAGACAAATGGCCAAACAGAACGAACTAATCAGACCTTGGAAACATATCTGAGATGCTTTGTTTCTGCTGATCATAATGATTGGGTGTCCTTTTTGCCTTTGGCTGAGTTCGCCCTTAATAATCGGGCCAGCTCGGCTACTTTGGTTTCGCCGTTTTTCTGCAATTCTGGTTTCCATCCTCGTTTCTCTTCAGGGCAGGTTGAGTCTTCGGACTGTCCTGGTGTAGATACTGTGGTGGATAGGTTGCAGCAGATTTGGACTCATGTGGTGGACAATTTGACATTGTCCCAGGAGAAGGCTCAACGTTTCGCTAACCGCCGGCGCCGTGTGGGTCCCCGACTTCGTGTTGGGGATTTGGTTTGGTTGTCGTCTCGTTATGTTCCTATGAAGATTTCCTCTCCTAAGTTTAAGACTCGTTTCATTGGTCCGTACAAGATTTCTGAGGTTCTCAATCCTGTGTCGTTTCGTTTGACCCTTCCAGCTTCTTTTGCCATCCATAATGTATTCCATAGGTCATTGTTGCGGAGATACGTGGCACTTGTGGTTCCATCCGTTGATCCTCCTGCCCCGGTGTTGGTTGAGGGGGAGTTGGAGTATGTGGTGGAGAAGATTTTGGATTCTCGTATTTCGAGACGGAAACTCCAGTACCTGATCAAGTGGAAGGGTTATGGTCAGGAAGATAGTTCCTGGGTCTTTGCCTCCGATGTTCATGCTGCTGATCTGGTTCGTGCCTTTCATTTGGCTCGTCCTGGTCGGCCTGGGGGCTCTGGTGAGGGTTCGGTGACCCCTCCTCAAGGGGGGGTTACTGTTGTGAATTCTGTTGTCAAGCTCCCTCCTGTGGTCATGAATGGTACTTCGGCTGGTTCTGTGTTATGACCTGGTGGTCAGGACAATAATGGACCTGGTGGTTAAGAGCACACGGAATGACCTGATAGTTACTGATAATAAGGACGATCTCTGGGACGTGGGAACTCTGCTGACCGCAATCCCTAAACCTATCAAACACACTAGAAATAGCCATGGATTGCGCCTAACGCTCCCTATGCAACTCGGCACAGCCTAAGAAACTAGCTAGCCCTGAAGATAGAAAAATAAAGCCTACCTTCACTCAGAGAAATTCCCCAAAGGAAATGGCAACCCCCCACATATAATGACTGTGAGTAAAGATGAAAATACAAACACAGAGATGAAATAGATTTAGCAAAGTGAGGCCCGACTTACTGAACAGACCGAGGATAGGAAAGGTTACTTTGCAGTCAGCACAAAAACCTACAAAAAGACCACGCAGAGGGCGCAAAAAGACCCTCCGCACCGACTCACGGTGCTGAGGCGCTCCCTCTGCGTCCCAGAGCTTCCAGCAAGCAAGACAACAAATTAAATAGCAAGCTGGACAGAAAAATAGCAAACCAAAGAAATACAAGCTGGAACTTAGCTTCTGATGGGAAGACAGGTCACAAGAACGATCCAGGAGAGAACTAGACCAATACTGGAACATTGAAAGGTGGCATGGAGCAAAGATCTAAGTGGAGTTAAATAGAGCAGCAGCTAACGAATTAACCTAGTCACCTGTGAAACTCAGAAACACCCACCAGAGGAAGTCCATGGACAGAACCAGCCGAAGTACCATTCATGACCACAGGAGGGAGCCCGACAACAGAATTCATAACAGTTCTGTCCATGGGCTTCCTCTGGTGGTTGTGAGTGGGGCTGCGGCTTCTGAGGTTCCTTCCACAGGTGACGAGGTTAATTCGTTAGCTGGCTGCTCTATTTAATTCCACTTAGATCTTTGCTCCATGCCACCTGATAATGTTCCAGTATTGGTCTAGTTCACTCCTGGATCGTTCTTGTGACCTGTCTTCCCAGCAGAAGCTAAGTTACTGCTTGTTTTTCTCTGGTTTGCTATTTTTCTGTCCAGCTTGCTATTTTGATTGTTGTCTTGCTTGCTGGAAGCTCTGGGACGCAGAGGGAGCGCCTCCGCACCGTGAGTCGGTGCGGGGGGTTTTTTTGCACCCTCTGCGTGGTCTTTTTGTAGTTTTTTGTGCTGACCGCAAAGCTGCCTTTCCTATCCTCTGTCTGTTCAGTAAGTCGGGCCTCACTTTGCTAAATCTATTTCATCTCTGTGTTTGCAATTTTCATCTTTACTCACAGTCATTATATGTGGGGGGCTGCCTGTTCCTTTGGGAAATTTCTCTGAGGCAAGGTAGGCTTTATTTTTCTATCTTTAGGGCTAGCTAGTTCCTTAGGCTGTGACGAGGCGCCTAGGGAGCGTCAGGAGCGCTCCACGGCTATTTCTAGTGTGTGTGATAGGATTAGGGATTGCGGTCAGCAGAGTTCCCACGTCTCAGAGCTCGTTCTATATATTAGTAACTATCAGGTCATTCCGTGTGCTCTTAACCACCAGGTCCATTGTTGTCCTGACCACCAGGTCACAACATACAACATACCACATACATACATACTACATACATACATACAACATACTACATGCATACTACATGCATACTACATACATACATACTACATACATACCACATTCATACATACATACTACATACATACTACATACAATGCATTCATACATTACATACAATATGTACATTGTTGTGAATTCTGTGGCAGAGCTCCCTCCTGTGGTCACAAGTGGTACTTCGGCTGATTCTCTCTGTGAGCTTCCATTGGTGGAGGAAAGTGGTACTGCGGCTTCTGAGTTTCCTTCCTCAGGTGATGTGGTGAAGTCGTTAGGTGCTGCTCTATTTAACTTCACCTTGTGCTTTGATCCTGGCCTCCAGTCAATGTTCTAGTATTGGACCTGTTTCCTCCTGGATCGTTCCTGTGGCCTGCTGCTCTGCATAGCTAAGTTCCGCTTTGCTATTTTGTTTGCTGTTTTTTTCTGTCCAGCTTGTCTATTTGTTTTTTCCTGCTTGCTGGGAGCTCTGGGACGCAGAGGGTGTACCTCCGTGCCGTTAGTTCGGTACGGAGGGTCTTTTTGCCCCCTTTGCGTGATTTTTGTAGGGTTTTTTGTTGACCGCAAAGTTACCTTTCTATCCTCGCTCTGTTTAGAAAGTCGGGCCTCACTTTGCTAAATCTATTTCATCTCTACGTTTGTCTTTTCATCTTTACTCACAGTCATTATATGTGGGGGCTGCCTTTTCCTTTGGGGTATTTCTCTGAGGCAAGGTAGGCTTATTTTCTATCTTCAGGCTAGCTAGTTTCTCAGGCTGTGCCGAGTTGCATAGGGAGCGTTAGGCGCAATCCACGGCTGCCTTTAGTGTGTTGGAGAGGATTAGGGATTGCGGTCAGCAGTTTCCACGTCTCAGAGCTCGTTCTATGTTTTTGGGTTATTGTCAGGTCACTGTATGTGCTCTGACCTCAATGTCCATTGTGGTACTGAATTACCTTATCATGACAGTACTGGAGGCCTAAAGTACTAATGATTCTCAATAGAGGGAAAAAAGAAGTTCTGAGACCATTTTTTTTTCTCTGCACTGTGTTTTGCCTTTTTTTTTCCCTAGACATTTGGGTGTTTCAGGACACAGGTGTAGCGATGGATATTAAGGGTCTGTCTTCATGTGTGGATCAGCTCACGGCAAGAGTATAAAATATTCAAGACTTTGTGTTTCAGAATTCTATGTTAGAACCGAGAATTCCTATTCCTGATTTGTTTTTTGGAGATAGAACTAAATTTCTGAGTTTCAAAAATAATTGTAAACTATTTCTGGCTTTGAAACCTCGCTCCTCTGGTGAACCAGTTCAACAAGTTAGGATCATTATTTCTTTTTTACGTGGTGACCCTCAGGACTGGGCATTTTCTCTTGCGTCAGGAGATCCTGCATTAAGTAATATCGATGCGTTTTTCCAGGCGCTCGGATTGCTGTACGATGAACCTAATTCAGTGGATCAGGCAGAGAAAAATTTGCTGGCTCTGTGTCAGGGTCAGGATGAGATAGAGGTATATTGTCAGAAATTTAGAAAGTGGTCCGTGCTCACTCAGTGGAATGAAGGTGCGCTCGCAGCTATTTTCAGAAAAGGTCTCTCTGAAGCCCTTAAGGATGTCATGGTGGGATTTCCTATGCCTGCTGGTCTGAATGAGTCTATGTCTTTGGCCATTCAGATCGGTCGACGCTTGTGTGAGCGTAAATCTGTGCACCATTTGGCGGTATCACCTGAGCTTAAATCTGAGCCTATGCAGTGCGATAGGACTTTGACCAGAGTTGAACGGCAAGAACACAGACGTCTGAATGGGCTGTGTTTCTACTGTGGTGATTCCACTCATGCTATCTCTGATTGTGCTAAGCGCACTAAGCGGTTCGCTAGGTCTGCCACCATTGGTACGGTACAGTCAAAATTTCTTCTGTCCGTTACCTTGATCTGCTCTTTGTCATCGTATTCTGTCATGGCATTTGTGGATTCAGGCGCTGCCCTGAATTTGATGGACTTGGAGTATGCTAGGCGTTGTGGGTTTTTCTTGGAGCCCTTGCAGTGTCCTATTCCATTGAGAGGAATTGATGCTATGCCTTTGGCCAAGACTAAGCCTCAGTATTGGACCCAGCTGACCATGTGCATGGCTCCTGCACATCAGGAGGTTATTCGCTTTTTGGTGTTGCATAATCTGCATGA
Source organism: Ranitomeya imitator (assembly GCF_032444005.1). Lineage (NCBI taxonomy): Eukaryota > Metazoa > Chordata > Amphibia > Anura > Dendrobatidae > Ranitomeya > Ranitomeya imitator. The sequence goes on from NC_091284.1 coordinate 614,120,629, forward strand.
TGTGGTCGTGTTGGGGTTGCCATGGCTACAAGTCCATAATCCAGCATTAGATTGGAAATCCATGTCTGTGTCCAGCTGGGGTTGTCAGGGGTTACATGGTGATGTCCCATTTCTGACTATTTCGTCATCCACCCCTTCTGAGGTTCCAGAGTTCTTGTCTGATTACCGGGATGTATTTGATGAGCCCAAGTCCGATACCTTACCTCCGCATAGGGATTGTGATTGTGCTATCGATTTGATTCCTGGTAGTAAATTCCCAAAAGGTCGACTGTTTAATTTATCTGTGCCTGAGCACGCCGCTATGCGGAGTTATGTGAAGGAGTCCTTGGAGAAGGGGCATATTCGCCCGTCATCGTCGCCATTAGGAGCAGGGTTCTTTTTTGTGGCCAAGAAGGATGGATCACTGAGACCTTGTATAGATTACCGCCTTCTAAATAAGATCACGGTTAAATTTCAGTACCCTTTGCCGTTGTTATCTGATTTGTTTGCTCGCATTAAGGGGGCTAGTTGGTTCACCAAGATAGATCTTCGTGGTGCGTATAATCTTGTGCGTATTAAGCGAGGCGATGAATGGAAAACTGCATTTAATACGCCCGAGGGCCATTTTGAGTATCTAGTAATGCCATTCGGACTTGTCAATGCTCCATCAGTGTTTCAGTCCTTTATGCATGAAATCTTCCGAGAGTACCTGGATAAATTCCTGATTGTGTACTTGGATGACATTTTGATCTTCTCGGATGATTGGGAGTCTCATGTGAAGCAGGTCAGAACGGTGTTTCAGGTCATGCGTGCTAATTCTTTGTTTGTGAAGGGATCAAAGTGTCTCTTTGGTGTTCAGAAGGTTTCATTTTTGGGGTTCATCTTTTCCCTTTCTACTATCGAGATGGACCCTGTTAAGGTCCAAGCCATCCATGATTGGACTCAGCCGACATCTCTGAAAAGTTTGCAAAAGTTCCTGGGCTTTGCTAATTTTTATCGTGGCTTCATCTGCAATTTTTCTAGTATTGCTAAACCAATGACCGATTTGACCAAGAAGGGTGCTGATGTGGTCAATTGGTCTTCTGCTGCTGTGGAAGCTTTTCAAGAGTTGAAGCGTCGTTTTTCTTCTGCCCCTGTGTTGTGTCAACCAGATCTTTCGCTTCCGTTCCAGGTCGAGGTTGATGCTTCTGAGATTGGAGCAGGGGCTGTTTTGTTGCAGAGAAGTTCTGATTGCTCGGTGATGAAACCATGCGCCTTCTTTTCCAGGAAGTTTTTGCCTGCTGAGCGAAATTATGATGTGGGCAATCGAGAGTTGCTGGCCATGAAGTGGGCATTCGAGGAGTGGCGTCATTGGCTTGAAGGAGCTAAGCATTGCGTGGTGGTCTTGACTGATCATAAGAACTTGACTTATCTTGGGTCTGCCAAGCGGTTGAATCCTAGACAGGCTCGTTGGTCCCTGTTTTTTGCCCGTTTTGATTTTGTGATTTCGTACCTTCCGGGCTCTAAAAATGTGAAGGCGGATGCTCTGTCTAGGAGTTTTGTGCCCGACTCTCCTGGTTTATCTGAGCCGGCGGGTATCCTCAAAGAGGGAGTAATTGTGTCTGCCATCTCCCCTGATTTGCGGCGGGTGCTGCAAAAATTTCAGGCTAATAAACCTGATCGTTGCCCAGCGGAGAAACTGTTTGTCCCTGATAGGTGGACGAATAAAGTTATCTCTGAGGTTCATTGTTCGGTGTTGGCTGGTCATCCTGGAATCTTTGGTACCAGAGAGTTAGTGGCTAGATCCTTTTGGTGGCCATCTCTGTCGCGGGATGTGCGTACTTTTGTGCAGTCCTGTGGGATTTGTGCTCGGGCTAAGCCCTGCTGTTCTCGTGCCAGTGGGTTGCTTTTGCCCTTGCCGATCCCAAAGAGGCCTTGGACACATATCTCTATGGATTTCATTTCAGATCTTCCCGTCTCTCAAAAGATGTCAGTCATTTGGGTGGTCTGTGATCGCTTCTCTAAGATGGTCCATTTGGTACCCTTGTCTAAATTGCCTTCCTCCTCTGATTTGGTGCCATTGTTCTTCCAGCATGTGGTTCGTTTACATGGCATTCCAGAGAATATCGTTTCTGACAGAGGTTCCCAGTTTGTTTCGAGGTTTTGGCGAGCCTTTTGTGGTAGGATGGGCATTGACTTGTCTTTTTCCTCGGCTTTCCATCCTCAGACTAATGGCCAGACCGAACAAACCAATCAGACCTTGGAAACATATCTGAGATGCTTTGTTTCTGCTGATCAGGATGACTGGGTGTCCTTTTTGCCTTTGGCTGAGTTCGCCCTGAATAATCGGGCCAGCTCGGCTACCTTGGTTTCGCCGTTTTTCTGCAACTCTGGTTTCCATCCTCGTTTCTCTTCAGGGAAGGTTGAGTCTTCGGACTGTCCTGGTGTGGATACTGTGGTGGACAGGTTGTAGCAGATTTGGACTCATGTAGTGGACAATTTGACCTTGTCCCAGGAGAAGGCTCAACGTTTCGCTAATCGCAGACGCTGTGTGGGTCCCCGACTTCGTGTTGGGGATTTGGTTTGGTTATCTTCTCGTCATATTCCTATGAAGGTTTCCTCTCCTAAGTTTAAACCTCGTTTCATTGGTCCGTATAGGATTTCTGAGGTTCTTAATCCTGTGTCTTTTCGTCTGACCCTTCCAGATTCTTTTTCCATACATAACGTATTCCATAGGTCATTGTTGCGGAGATACGTGGCACCTATGGTTCCATCTGTTGATCCTCCTGCCCCGGTTTTGGTGGAGGGGGAGTTGGAGTATATTGTGGAGAAGATTTTGGATTCTCGTGTTTCAAGACGGAAACTCCAGTATCTGGTTAAGTGGAAGGGTTATGCTCAGGAAGATAATTCCTGGGTCTTTGCCTCTGATGTCCATGCTCCCGATCTTGTTCGTGCCTTTCATATGGCTCATCCTGGTCGTCCTGGGGGCTCTGGTGAGGGTTCGGTGACCCCTCCTCAAGGGGGGGGTACTGTTGTGAATTCTGTGGCAGAGCTCCCTCCTGTGCTCACAAGTGGTACTTCGGCTGATTCTCTCTGTGAGCTTCCGTTGGTGGAGGAAAGTGGTACTGCGGCTTCTGAGTTTCCTTCCTCAGGTGATGTGGTGAAGTCGTTAGGTGCTGCTCTATTTAACTCCACCTTGTGCTTTGACCCTGGCCTCCAGTCAATGTTCTAGTATTGGACCTGTTTCCTCCTGGATCGTTCCTGTGGCCTGCTGCTCTGCATAGCTAAGTTCCGCTTTGCTATTTTGTTTGCTGTTTTTTTCTGTCCAGCTTGTCTATTTGTTTTTTCCTGCTTGCTGGGAGCTCTGGGGCGCAGAGGGTGTACCTCCGTGCTGTTAGTTCGGTACGGAGGGTCTTTTTGCCCCCTTTGCGTGGTTTTTGTAGGGTTTTGTGTTGACCGCAAAGTTAACTTTCTATCCTCGCTCTGTTTAGAAAGTCGGGCCTCACTTTGCTAAATCTATTTCATCTCTACGTTTGTCTTTTCATCTTTACTCACAGTCATTATATGTGGGGGCTGCCTTTTCCTTTGGGGTATTTCTCTGAGGCAAGGTAGGCTTATTTTCTATCTTCAGGCTAGCTAGTTTCTCAGGCTGTGCCGAGTTGCATAGGGAGCGTTAGGCGCAATCCACGGCTGCCTTTAGTGTGTTGGAGAGGATTAGGGATTGCGGTCAGCAGAGTTTCCACGTCTCAGAGCTCGTTCTATGTTTTTGGGTTATTGTCAGGTCACTGTATGTGCTCTGACCTCAATGTCCATTGTGGTACTGAATTACCTTATCATGACAGTACATATAGACATACAGTACATATAACAGAGTACATACTCACCATCACTTGTCACTTTGATCCCCGAAGCCAGTGTCATCTGTAAAAAATATTAAAATAACAAGCAAACAATATACTCCCTCATCCGCAGAAATCCACGAGTGTCCCATGACGATCTCCCGTGGAGAACGGCAGCATCAGCTGATGCGACCACTCTCTAGGGACTCCAGGAATACAATGACGGGAGGAAGGTATCCTTCCGCACTGTATTCCTCCGCCGCTGTAAAAAATAGTCCCTAGTCTCACTTTTGGCATTGCTGTGTGAGAAATTTCCCACACAGCAAATGCCAAAAAGTGAGACTCTGAACTAAGGTAACCTCTCAGTGATGCACTGCAGGAGCCATTGTCTCCTGTCAGTGTGTCACTGAAGGTCCTATAGAGCAGTGACATCACCCCATGTCACTGTTCTATAGGGGAGATCGTCATGGGACACTAGTTATTAATTGGACTACGGCGGGCAGGTAGTATACGGTTTATTATTTTACGTTTTTTACAGGCGCTGAAGTATGGTAAGTATGATAAATGAAGAATATTAAAATACTTTTCTCTGGCTGTGTATTTATTTTTTTTAACTCTTTCACTACACTAGGATTAATAATGGATTGGCGTCTTATTGACGCCTCTTCATTATTAACCCGGCTCAATGTCACCTTACAATAGCAAGGTGACATTAACCCTTTATTACCCCATATCCCACCACTACACGGGAGTGGGAAGAGCGGGGCTAAGTGCCGGAATTGGCGCATCTTACAGATGCGCCATTTCTGGGGCAGCTGCCGACTGATATTTGTAGCCGGGGGGGGGGGCAATATCCATGGCTCCTCTCTAGGCTATGAATATCAGGCTGATATTCATAGCCTGGGAGGGGCCATGGGTATTACCCCCTTCCCAGGCTATAAATATTGGTCCCCGGCCACCGGCTTTCCCCCTCTGGCGCAGAAAATTGCACGTGAGCCCACGCCGTTTTTTTCTTTTTTAAAAAAAATTAAACGCTCATTAAAGCCTCTTTCACACTTGCGTCGGTACGGGTCCGTCGCCATGCTTCGGGCCGACGTACCGACGCACGTTGTGAAATTTGTGCACAACGTGGGCAGCAGATGCAGGTTTTCAACGCATCTGCTGCCCATTCTGAAGTCCGGGGAGGAGGGGGTGGAGTTTCAGCTGCGCATGCGTGGTAGAAAGTGGCGGACGCGACGGACAAAAAACCATTCACTTGAACGTTTTTTCATGCCGATGGTCCGGCAAAACATGACGGATCCGTTGCACAACAGATGCGACTTGTGGCCATCCATCGTGATCCATCGCTAATACAAGTCTATGGGTAAAAAACACATCCTGCGAGCACATTTGCAGGATCCGTTTTTTCCCAAAATGATGGATTGCGACGGATTGCTAAAAACGCAAGTGTGAAAGTAGCCTTAGAAGCATCGGCCTTTCTATTATATATCTATGGATATATCCAACAACCCAAAACAACTTTTTGAAACCTTAAACTTCCTCCTGAAACCTAAAGTACAGGCCCCCATCTCCAATCTCAGTGGTGAGTATCTGGCCACTTACTTCCTAGAAAAAATAAACCACATCCATCAGGATATCTCAGCCCAATCTCCTCAGTGCCTGGATCCCCTTCCCTGCCACACCTCAAGCTCATTAGACATCTTTGAGCCTGTTTCAGAAGAAGTTTCCAAGCTCCTCACTTCTGCTCGGCCTAAAACCTGCAATAGTGACCTCATTCCTTTACCTCTCCTGCAGTCTCTCTCACCAGTGGTCACCACTCACCTGACTAAAATATTTAACCTCTCTCTTTCTTCAGGTATCTTTCCCTCCTCATTTAAACATGCCATCATTACCCCTTTACTTAAAAAGCCATCCCTGGACCAGAACTGCACGGCTAACTACAGACCTGTCCCTAACCTTTCCTTCATCTCTAAACTCCTGGAACGCTTGGTCCACTCCCGTCTAATCCGCTATCTCTCGGATAACTCTCTTCTTGACCCCTTACAATCTGGTTTCCGCTCTTTACACTCCACTGAAACTGTCCTCACTAAAGTCTCTAATGATCTAATAACAGCTAAATCCAAAGGTCATTGCTCTCTGCTGATTCTCCTGGATCTATCTGTCGCATTTGATACTGTGGATCACCAGCTCCTTCTCACCATGCTCCGCTCCATAGGCCTCAAGGACACAGCCCTCTCCTGGTTCTCCTCCTACCTCTCTGACCCCTCCTTCACTGTATCTTTTGCCGGCTCCTCTTCCTCTCCTCGTCTCCTTACTATCGGGGTTCCACAGGGCTCAGTCCTGGGCCCCCTCCTTTTCTCTCTATATACTGCCCCTATTGGACAAACAATCAGCAGTTTTGGGTTCCAGTACCATCTCTATGCTGACGACACCCAATTATACACTTCTTCCCATGACATCATCCCCACTCTAATTCAAAATACCAAGAATTGTCTGTCTGCTGTCTCTAACATCATGTCCTCCCTCTATCTGAAACTAAATCTCTCCAAAACTGAGCTACTTATGTTTCTCCCTTCTACTAACCTCACTCTACCCAACATCGAAATTACCCTGGAGGGTTCAACCATAACTCTCAAGCAGCATGCCTGCTGTCTTGGGGTCATATTCGACACCAAACTTTCCTTTACTCCCTATATCCGATCACCCACTCGCTCCTGTCACCTGCATCTTAAAAACATCTCCAGAATCCCACTTTTTCTCACCTTTGAAACTGCTAAGACTCTTACTGTCGCTCTTATTCATTCTCGTCTGGACTACTGCAACTCTCTTCTGATCGACCTCCCTCTTTCCAAACTTTCTCCTCTCCAATCCATCTTGAATGCGGCAGCCAGGGTCATATTTCTGTCCAGCCGCTTCACCGATGCCTCCATCTTGTGCCAGTCATTACACTGGCTACCCATTCGCTACAGGGTCCAGTATAAAGTCTTCTCTCTCACCCACAAAGCTCTCCACAGTTCTGCACCACCTCTTTCATCTCTGTCTATCACCCTACACGTGCCCTCCGTTCTACAAATGACCTAAGACTAACATCCCCCGTAATCCGAACCTCGCACCTCCGTCTCCAAGACTTCTCTCGTGCTGCACCAGGTCTCTGGAATGTACTTCCCCAGACGATCAGACTGATACCTAGCCCCGACCTGGTCAAGCGCGCTTTAAAAATCCATCTCTTCAAACAAGCCTACCACATCAAGTACTCAGTAAACTAACTTTGTCCTGTTCCCTCCTTCCAAATATTATCTGCATGTGAATCTGCACCCTACTATTCATCTGTCCCCACACCCTCCATGCACATGATAACTGCATTTGATACTTGACTATTGCACTTAAACATACGGGCTGATGACCGGGCTGATGACCGGATCATGCAGCTTTATATGAAAATCATTATTTATTATAATTGCCAGACCTGAAATAACAAGCACTTTTCACCTATTGTGTCCCCCCCATTTTCTTGTAGATTGTAAGCTTGCGAGCAGGGACCTCACCCCTAATGTCACTGTTTAACCCCTTTACCCCCAAGGGTGGTTTGCACGTTAATGACCAGGCCAATTTTTACAATTCTTACCACTGTCCATTTATGAGGTTATAACTCTGGAACGCTTCAATGGATCCCAGTGATTCTGATATTGTTTTCTCATTACTTATTGTCCTTCATGATAGTGGTAACATTTCTTTGATATTACCTGCGTTTATTTGTGAAAAAAATGGAAAATTGGCGAAAATTTTGAAAATTTCACAATTTTCCAACTTTGAATTTTTATGCAATTAAATCACAGAGATATGTCACACAAAATACTTAATAAGTAACATTTCCCACATGTCTACTTTACATCAGCACAATTTTGGAACCAAAATTTTTTTTTGTTAGGGAGTTATAAGGGTTAAAAGTTGACCAGCAATTTCTCATTTTTGCAACACCATTTTTCTTTAGGGACCGCATCTCATTTGAAGTCATTTTGAGGGGTCTATATGATAGAAAATACCCAAGTGTGACACCATTCTAAAAACTGCACCCCTCAAGGTGGTCAAAACCACATTCAAGAAGTTTATTAACCCTACAGGTGTTTCACAGGAATTTTTGGAATGTTTAAATAAAAATGAACATTTAACTTTTTTTCACAAAAAATTTACTTCAGCTCCAATTTGTTTTATTTTACCAAGGGTAACAGGAGAAAATGGACCCCAAAAGTTGTTGTACAATTTGTCCTGAGTACGCCAATACCCCATATGTGGGGTAAACCACTGTTTGGGCGCATGACAGAGCTCGGAAGCGAAGGAGTGCCATTTGACTTTTCAATGGAAAATTGACTGGAATTGAGATGGGACGCCATGTTGCATTTGGAGAGCCACTGATGTGCCGAAACATTGAAACCCCCCACAAGTGACACCATTTTGGAAAGTAGACCCCCTGAGGAACTTATTTAGAGGTGTTGTGAGCACTTTGACCTACCAAGTGCTTCACAGAAGTTTATAATGCAGAACCGTAAAAATAAAAAATCATATTTTTTCACAAAAATTATTCCCTCCCCCAATTTTTTATTTTCCCAAGGGTAAGAGAAGAAATTGAACCCAAAAAGTTCTTGTACAATTTGTCCTGAGTATGCTGATACCCCATATGTGGGGGGGAACCACCGTTGGGCGCATGGGATGGCTCGGAAGGGACGGAGCGCCATTTGGAATGCAGACTTAGATGGAATGATCTGCAGGCATCACATTGCGTTTGCAGAGCCCCTAATGTACCTAAACAGTAGAAACCCCCCACAAGTGACCCCATATTGGAAACTAGACCCCCCACGGGACTTATTTAGATGTGTTGTGAGAACTTTGAGCCCCCAAATGTTTCACTACAGTTTATAACACAGAGCCATGAAAAAAAATCTTTTTTTTCCCACAAAAATTATTTTTTAGCCCCCAGTTTTATATTTTCCCAAGGGTAACAGGAGAAATTGGATGCCAAAAGTTGTTGTCCAATTTGTCCTGAGTACGCGGATACCCCATATGTTGGGGTAAACCCCTGTTTGGGCACACGGGAGAGCTCGGAAGGGAAGGAGCACTGTTTTACTTTTTCAACGCAGAATTGGCTGGAACTGAGATCGGACGCCATATCGCGTTTGGAGAGCCCCTGATGTGCCTAAACAGTGGAAACCCCCAATTATAACTGAAACTCTAATCCAAACACACCCCTAACCCTAATCCCAACAGTAACCCTAACCACAAATCTAACCCAGACACACCCCTAACCCTAATCCCAACCCTATTCCCAACCGTAAATGTAATCCAAACCCTAACTTTAGCCCCAACCCTAACTATAGCCTTAACCCTAGCCCCTACCCTAACCCTAGCCCCAACCCTAACCCTAACACTAGCCCTATCCCTAGCCCTAACCCTAACCTTAGCCCTAACCCTAACCCTAGCCCTAACCCTAGCCCTAACCCTAATCCTAGCCCTAACCCTAACCCTAGCCTTAACCCTCACCCTAATGGGAAAATGGAAATACATTTTTTTAATTTTTTTATTTTTCCCTAACTAAGGGGGTGATGAAGGCGGGTTTGATTGACTTTTATAGCAGGTTTTTTAGCGGATTTTTATGATTGGCAGCTGTCACACACTGAAAGACGGTTTTTATTGCAAAAAATATTTTTTGCGTTACCACACTTTGAGAGCTATAATTTTTCCATATTTGAGCCCACAGAGTCATGTGAGGTCTTATTTTTTGCGGGACGAGTTGACGTTTTTATTGGTAACATTTTCGGGCATGTGACATTTTTTGATCGCTTTTTATTCCGATTTTTGTGAGGCAGAATAACCAAAAACCAGCTATTCATGAATTTCTTTGGGGGGGGGGGCGTTTATACCGTTCCACGTTTGATAAAATGGATAAAGCAGTTTTATTCTTCGGGTCAGTACGATTACAGTGATACCTCATGTATATTTTTTTTTATGTTTTGGCGCTTTTATACGATAAAAACTATTTTATAGAAAAAATAATTATTTTTGCATCGCTTTATTCTGAGGACTATAACTTTTTTATTTTTTTGTTGATGATGCTGTATGGCAGCTACTCTTTTGCGGGACAAGATGATGTTTTCAGCGGTGCCATGGATATTTATATCTATTTTTTTGATCGCGTGTTATTTCACTTTTTGTTCGGTGGTAAAGCGTTTTTTTTTCTTACGGTGATAACTGAAGGGGTTAACTAGTGGGACAGTTTTATAGGTTGGGTCGTTGCGGACGCGGCGATACTAAATATGTGTACTTTTCTTGTTTGATTGTTTTTTTATTTAGATAAAGAAATGTATTTATGGGAATAATATATTTTTTTTTCTTTATTTAGGAATTTTTTTATTTTATTTATTTTTTTACACATGTGGAATTTTTTTTTTTACTTTGTCCCAGGGGGGGACATCACAGATTGCTGATCTGACAGTTTGCACAGCTCTCTGTCAGATCAGCGATCTGACTTGCAGCGCTGCAGGCTTACCAAGCGCCTGCTCTGAGCAGGCACTTGGTAAGCCACCTCCCTCCCTGCAGGACCCAGATGCCGCGGCCATTTTGGATCCGGGCCTGCTGCTGGGAGGAGAGGTAAGAGACCCTCACAGCAACGCGATCACATCGCGTTGCTGCGGGGGACTCAGGGAAGCCCGCAGGGAGCCCCCTCCCTGCGCGATGCTTCCCTATACCGCCGGCACACCGCGATCATGTTTGATCGCGGTGTGCCGGGGGTTAATGTGCCAGGGGCGGTCCGTGTCCACTCCTGGCACATAGTGCCGGATGTCAGCTGCGATAGCCAGCTGACACCCGGCCGCGATCGGCCGCGCTTCCCCCTTGAGCGTGGCCGATCACGCTGGACGTACTATTCCGTCCTTGGGAAGTAAGGCCCACCCCACATGGATGGAATAGTACGTCCAATCGCAGAAAGGGGTTAAATTGTCTTAACTTGTACTGAATTTTTTGTCTGTACATGTCCCCACTTAATTGTAAAGTGCTGCGGAATATGTTGGCGCTATATAAATAAAAATTATTATTATTATTATTATATCTATCCATAGATATATTTATAGATACATATATCTATAGATACATAGATGTATCTAAGCATATATCTGGTTGCTTTTACACATCAGGTTTTTGCCGTCAGGCACAATTCAGCGAGTTTTGAAAACTCTATATCTATATATAGATATACCCATAGATATATAATACAAAGGCTGATGTTTCTAAGGCTACTTTCACACTTGCGTTTTTAGCAATCCGTCGCAATCCGCCGTTTTGGGAAAAAACGGATCCTGCAAATGTGCTCGCAAGATGCATTTTTTACCCATAGACTTGGGTTGCGACGGATCGCGATGGATGGCCACATGTCGCGTCCGTCGTGCAATGGATCCGTTGTGTTTTGGCAGACCGTCAGCACGAAAAAACGTTCAAGTGAACGTTTTTTTGTCCGTCGGTCCGCCATTTTCTACTGCGCATGCGCGGCCGAAACTCCGTCCCCTCCTCCCCAGACTTCAGATTGGGCAGCGGATGCGTTGAAAAACTGCATTCGCTGCCCATATCATGCACAAATTTCACAACGTGCGTCGGCCCGACGCATAGCGACGGACCCGTACTGATGCAAGTGTGAAAGAGGCCTTAATGAGCATTTAATTTAAGAAAAAAAAAACGGCGTGGTCTCCCACACAATTTTCTGCGCCAGAGGGGGGAAGCCGACGGCTGGGGGGCCAATATTTGTAGCCTGGGAAGGGGGAAATACCCATGCACTTCCAGGCTATGAATATCAGCCCACAGCTGTCTGCATAGCGTTTACTGGCTATTAAAATAAGGGGACCCCCCAAAAAATGACGTGGGGTCCCCTATATTTTATAGCCAGAAAGGCTACGCAGACAGCTGTGGGCTGATATCCATAGCCTAGAGAGTAGCCATGGATATTGGCCCCCCCAGCTACAAAAACCAGTCGGCAGCCGCCCCAGAAATGGCGCATCTGTAATTTCGGCACTTAGCCCTGCTCTTCCCACTCCCGTGTAGCGGTGGGATATGGGGTAATAAGAGGTTAATGTCACCTTGCTATTGTCTTATTGACGCCAATCCATTATTAATCCAGTGTAGTGAAAGAGTTAAAAAAAAATAAAGACACAGCCAGAAAAAAGTATTTTAATATTCTTCATTTAACCATACTTACCATACTTCAGCGCCTGCAAAAAACGTAAAATAATAAACCATATACTGTTGTGACCTGGTGGTTAGGAGCACCCGGTATGACCTGATAGTTAAACTCACACAGGACAAGCTCTGGGATGTGGGAGCTCTGCTGACCGCAGGCCCTAATCCTATCACACACACTAGAAATAGCCGTGGAGCGTTCCTGACTCTCCCTAGACGCCTCTTCACAGCCTAAGAGCTAGCTAGCCCTAGAGATAGAAAATAAAGCCTACCTTGCCTCAGAGAAATTCCCCAAAGGAAAAGGCAGCCCCCCACATATATTGACTGTGAGTAAAGATGAAAGTCATAAACGCAGAAATGAAACAGGTTTCAGCAAAGGGAGGCCAGACTTACTAAACAGACAGAGGATAGGAAAGGTATCTTTGCGGTCAGCACAAAAAACTACAAAAGACCACGCAGAGTGTGCAAAAAGACCTCCGCACCGACTAACGGTGCGGAGATGCCACTCTGCATCCCAGAGCTACCAGCTAACAAGACAAAATCATGATAACCATCTGGACAAGGAAACAATGAACAAATAATAACTATCAGGAACTTAGCTTCTGCTCGAGAAGACAGGTCACCAGAAAGATCCAAGAGCAAACTGAACCAATGCAGGAACATTTACAGCTGGCATGGAGTAACGATCTGAGTGGAGTTAAATAGAGCAGCCAACCAAAGGACAAACCACGTCACCTGTGTAAGGAACCTCAGAAGCAGCAGCTTCACTCACAGCCACCAGAGGGAGTCCATGGACAGAACTCGCCGAAGTACCATTCATGACCACAGGAGGGAGTTTGACAACAGAATTCACAACAGTACCCCCCCCTTGAGGAGGGGTCACCGAACCCTCACCAGAGCCCCCAGGCCGATCAGGATGAGCCAAATGAAAGGCACGAACTAGATCGGCAGCATGAACATCAGAAGCAAAAACCCAGGAATTATCTTCCTGACCATAACCCTTCCACTTGACCAGGTACTGGAGTTTCCGTCTCGAAACACGAGAATCCAAAATCTTCTCCACCACATACTCCAACTCCCTCGACCAACACCGGGGCAGGAGGATCAACGGAGGGAACCATAGGCGCCACGTATCTCCGCAACAACGACCTATGGAACACATTATGGATGGCAAAAGAAGCTGGAAGGTCCAAACGAAATGACACAGGATTAAGAACTTCAGAAATCTTATATGGCCTAATGAAACGAGGCTTAAACTTAGGAGAGGAAACCTTTATAGGGACATGACGAGATGACAACCAAACCAAATCCCCAACACGAAGTCGGGGACCAACAGCGCCGGCGGTTAGCGAAACGTTGAGCCTTCTCCTGGGACAATGTCAAATTGTCCACCACATGAGTCCAAATCTGCTGCAACCCGTCCACCACCGTATCCACACCAGGACAGTCCGAAGGCTCAACCTGCCCTGAAGAGAAACGAGGATGGAAACCAGAATTACAGAAAGAAGGAGAAACTAAAGTAGCCGAGCTGGCCCGATTATTAAGGACGAACTCAGCCAAAGGCAAGAAAGACACCCAATCATCCTGATCAGCAGAAACAAAGCATCTCAGATATGTTTCCAAAGTCTGATTAGTTCGTTCGGTTTGGCCATTAGTCTGAGGATGGAAAGCCGAAGAAAAAGACAAATCAATGCCCATCTTAGCACAAAAGGACCGCCAAAACCTCAAAACAAACTGGGAACCTCTGTCCGAGACGATGTTCTCTGGAATGCCATGCAAACGAACCACATGCTGGAAAAACAATGGCACCAAATCAGAGGAGGAAGGCAATTTAGACAAGGGTACCAAATGGACCATCTTAGAGAAGCGATCACAAACCACCCAAATGACCGACATCCTTTGAGAAACAGGGAGATCAGAAATAAAATCCATGGAAATATGCGTCCAGGGCCTCTTCGGGACCGGCAAGGGCAAAAGCAACCCACTGGCACGAGAACAGCAGGGCTTAGCCCGAGCACAAGTCCCACAGGACTGCACAAAAGAACGCACATCCCGTGACAAAGAAAGCCACCAAAAGGATCTAGCGACCAAATCTCTGGTACCAAAGATTCCAGGATGACCAGCCAACACCGAACAATGAACCTCAGAGATAACTCTACTAGTCCATCTATCAGGGACAAACAGTTTCTCCGTAGGACAACAGTCAGGTCTATCAGCCTGAAACTTCTGCAGCACGCGCCGCAAATCAGGGGAGATGGCAGACAAAATTACCCCCTCTTTAAGAATACCCGCCGGCTCCGGAACACCCGGAGAGTCAGGCACAAAACTCCTTGACAAGGCATCAGCCTTCACATTCTTAGATCCCGGAAGGTATGAAACCACAAAATCAAAACGGGAGAAAAAGAGCGACCAACGAGCCTGTCTAGGATTCAATCGTTTGGCAGACTCGAGATAAGTCAAATTCTTGTGATCCATCAAGACCAACACGCGATGTTTAGCTCCTTCAAGCCAATGTCGCCACTCCTCGAATGCCCACTTCATGGCCAACAACTCTCGATTGCCAACATCATAATTGCGCTCAGCAGGGGAGAATTTTCTAGAAAAGAAGGCACATGGTTTCATCACCGAGCCATCAGAACTTCTTTGCGACAAAACAGCCCCTGCTCCAATCTCAGAAGCATCAACCTCGACCTGAAACGGGAGCGAAACATCTGGCTGGCACAACACAGGGGCAGAAGAAAAACGACGCTTCAACTCTTGAAAAGCCTCTACAGCCGCAGAGGACCAATTGACCACATCAGCACCTTTCTTGGTCAAATCAGTCAACGGTTTAGCAATACTAGAAAAATTAGCAATGAAGCGACGGTAAAAAATAGCAAAGCCCAGGAACTTCTGCAGGCTCTTCACAGATGTCGGCTGAGTCCAATCATAAATGGCCTGAACTTTAACAGGGTCCGTCTCGATAGTAGAAGGGGAAAAAATGAAACCCAAAAATGAAACCTTCTGAACTCCAAAGAGACACTTTGACCCCTTCACAAACAAGGAATTCGCACGAAGGACCTGGAACACCATTCTTCCCTGCCTCACATGAGACTCCCAATCATCCGAAAAGACCAAAATGTCATCCAAATATACAATCATGAATCTATCCAGGTACTCTTGGAAGATGTCATGCATAAAGGACTGAAACACAGATGGAGCATTAGAAAGCCCGAATGGCATAACCAGGTACTCAAAATGGCCCTCGGGCGTATTAAATGCTGTTTTCCATTCATCGCCCTGTTTAATTCGCACAAGATTATATGCCCCTCGAAGATCTATCTTGGTGAACCAACTAGCCCCCTTAATCCGAGCAAACAAATCAGACAGCAGCGGCAAAGGATACTGAAATTTGACTGTGATCTTATTAAGAAGGCGGTAATCAATACAAGGTCTCAAAGAGCCATCCTTCTTGGCCACAAAAAAGAACCCTGCTCCCAATGGTGATGACAACGGGCGAATATGACCCTTCTCCAAGGATTCCTTTATATAACTCCGCATAGCGGCGTGCTCTGGCACAGATAAATTAAACAGACGGCCCTTAGGAAACTTACTACCAGGAATCAAATTAATAGCACAATCGCAAACCCTATGAGGAGGTAGGGCACCGGATTTGGGCTCTTCAAATACATCCCAGTAATCTGATAAAAACTCAGGGACTTCAGAAGGAGTGGAAGGCGAAATTGACAACAATGGAACATCACCATGTACCCCCTGACAACCCCAGCCGGACACAGACATAGATTTCCAATCCAACACTGGATTATGGACCTGTAGCCATGGCAACCCCAAAACGACTACATCATGCAGGTTATGCAACACCAAAAAGCGAATATCCTCCTGATGTGCAGGAGCCATGCACATGGTCAATTGAGTCCAGTACTGAGGCTTATTCTTGGCCAAAGGCGTAGCATCAATTCCTCTCAATGGAATAGGATACTGCAAGGGCTCCAAGAAAAAACCACAGCGCCTGGCAAACACCAAGTCCATCAAATTCAGGGCAGCGCCTGAATCCACAAATGCCATAACAGAATAGGACGACAGAGAGCAAATCAGAGTAACGGACAAAAGAAATTTAGACTGTACCGTACCAATGGTGGCAGACCTAGTGAACCGCTTAGTGCGCTTAGGACAATCGGAGATAGCATGAGTGGATTCACCACAGTAAAAACACAGCCCATTCCGACGTCTGTGTTCTTGCCGTTCAGCTCTGGTCAAAGTCCTATCACACTGCATAGGCTCAGGCCTATGCTCAGAGAATACCGCCAGATGGTGCACAGCTTTGCGCTCACGCAAGCGCCGATCGATCTGAATGGCCAAGGACATAGACTCATTCAGACCAGCAGGCGTGGGAAATCCCACCATGACATCCTTAAGGGCTTCAGAAAGACCCTTTCTGAAAATTGCCGCCAGGGCACACTCATTCCACTGAGTAAGCACAGACCACTTTCTAAACTTCTGACAGTACACCTCCGCTTCATCCTGACCCTGACAAAAAGCCAGTAAGATTTTCTCTGCCTGATCCACTGAATTTGGTTCATCATAAAGCAATCCAAGTGCCAGAAAAAACGCATCAACATCACGCAATGCAGGATCTCCTGGCGCAAGGGAAAATGCCCAGTCTTGAGGTGCAGGATCTCCTGGCGCAAGGGAAAATGCCCAGTCTTGAGGTGTTATGAACAGGTGATTCAGAACCACAATGGACCTAGTGGTTAAGAGCACACAAAGTGACCTGATAGTTACTAACATAGGACGAGCTCTGAGACGTGGGAACTCTGCTGACCGCAATCCCTAATCCTATCATACCACACTAGAGGTAGCCGTGGATTACGCCTAACGCTCCCTATGCAACTCGGCACAGCCTGAGAAACTAGCTAGCCCTGAAGATAGAAAAATAAGCCTACCTTGCCTCAGAGAAATTCCCCAAAGGAAAAGGCAGCCCCCCACATATAATGACTGTGAGTTAAGATGAAAATACAAACACAGAGATGAAAGAGATTTTAGCAAAGTGAGGCCCGACTTACTGAATAGACCGAGGATAGTAAAGATAGCTTTGCGGTCAGCACAAAAACCTACAAACAACCACGCAGAGGGGCAAAAAGACCCTCCGCACCGACTAACGGTACGGAGGTGCTCCCTCTGCGTCTCAGAGCTTCCAGCAAGCAAGAAAAACCAATATAGCAAGCTGGACAGAAAATATAGCAAACAAACAAAGTAACACAAGCAAAACTTAGCTTATGCAGGGCAGACAGGCCACAAGAACGATCCAGGAGAAAGCAAGACCAATACTGGAACATTGACTGGAGGCCAGGAACAAAGAAGTAGGTGGAGTTAAATAGAGCAGCACCTAACGACTTAACCTCGTCACCTGAGGAAGGAAACTCAAAAGCCGCAGCCCCACTCACATCCACCAGAGGAAGCTCATAGACAGAACCAGCCGAAGTACCACTCATGACCAAAGGAGGGAGCTTGACCACAGAATTCACAACATGAGGGTCACCACGCAATAAAGAAATAATGATTTTTACTTGTTGAGCGGGGTCACCAGAGGAGCGGGGTTTCAAAGCTAGAAACAGTTTACAATTATTTTTGAAATTCAAGAACTTAGATCTATCCCCATAAAATAAATCAGGAATAGGAATTCTAGGCTCTAACATAGGATTCTGAACCACAAAATCATGAATGTTTTGTACCCTTGCAAAATATTTAGAATTGAGAGTCCTCAGTGGTTGATACCTTTTAATGGCTAACTGAAAAGATGGTAACAAATTGCAAGCTTTCGAGACTACACAGGTCTCTTCATCAGGCAAAGACTAAAACAAATTCTGAAGAATCACATATTTATGCACAACATAGTATAGGAAAAAAAAGAAAAAAAGGGGAAAGCTTGCAATTTGTTACCATCTTTTCAGTTAGCCATTAAATGGTATCAACCACTGAGGACTCTCAATTCTAAATATTTTTCTATCCACTGGCTAACACGGTACCAAGATATATTTCTTTCTTGTACCCTTGCAGTGAGATGATCCACACAAGAGGACAGACCTTGAATGTCCATATCTACACCTGTGTCCTGAACCACCCAAAGGTTTAGGGGAAAAGAAAGACAAAACACAGTGCAAAGAAAAAAAAATGGTCTCAGAACTTCTCTTATCCCTCTATTGAGATGCATTAATACTTTGGGCCAGCTGTACTGTTGTGACCTGGTGGTTAGGAGCACCCGGTACGACCTGATAGTTAAACTCACACAGGACAAGCTCTGGGATGTGGGAGCTCTTCTGACCGCAGGCCCTAATTCTATCACACACACTAGAAATAGCCGTGGAGCGTTCCTGACTCTCCCTAGATGCCTCTTCACAGCCTAAGAGCTAGCTAGCCCTAGAGATAGAAAATAAAGCCTACCTTGCCTCAGAGAAATTCCCCAAAGGAAAAGGCAGCCCCCCACATATATTGACTGTGAGTAAAGATGAAAGTCACAAATGCAGAAATGAAACAGGTTTCAGCAACTTACTAAACAGACAGAGGATAGGAAAGGTATCTTTGCGGTCAGCACAAAAAACTACAAAAGACCACGCAGAGTGTGCAAAAAGACCTCCGCACCGACTAACGGTGCGGAGATGCCACTCTGCATCCCAGAGCTACCAGCTAGCAAGACATAATCATGATAACCAGCTGGACAAGGAAACAATGAACAAATAATAACTATCAGGAACTTAGCTTCTGCTGGAGAAGACAGGTCACCAGAAAGATCCAAGAGCGAACTGAACCAATGCAGGAACATTGACAGCTGGCATGGAGTAACGATCTGAGTGGAGTTAAATAGAGCAGCCAACCAAAGGATAAACCACGTCACCTGTGTAAGGAACCTCAGAAGCAGCAGCTTCACTCACAGCCACCAGAGGGAGTCCATGGACAGAACTCGCCTAAGTACCATTCACGACCACAGGAGGGAGTTCGACAACAGAATTCACAACAGTATACTACCTGTCCGCCGTAGTCCAATTAATAACGAGTGTCCCATGATGATCTCCCCTATAGAACAGTAACATCGGGTGATGTCAATGCTCTATAGGACCTTCAGTGACACACTGACAGGAGACAATGGCTCCTGCAGTGCATCACTGAGAGGTTACCTTAGTTCAGAGTCTCACTTTATGGCAATTGCTGCATGTGAATTTTCTCACACAGCAATGCCAAAAGTGAGACTAGGGACTATTTTTTTACAGCGGCGGAGGAATACAGTGTGGAAGGATACCTTCCTCCCGTCATTGTATTCCTGGAGCCCCTAGAGAGCGGTCGCATCAGCTGATGCTGCCGTTCTCCACGGGAGATCGACGTGGGACACTCGTGGATTTCTGTGGATCAGGGAGTATATTGTTTGTTTGTTATTTTCATAATTTTTACAGATGACACTGGCTTCGTGGGAACAAAGTAACAAGTGATGGTGAGAATGTAATCTGTTATATGTACTGTATGTCTATTTGTATGTATTGTATGTAATGTATGAATGTATTGTATGTAGTATGCATGTAGTATGTTGTATGTATGTAGTACAGTATGTATGTAGTATGCATGTAGTATGTATGTAGTATGTTGTATGCAGTATGTATGTTTGTGGTTTTTTTGTTTTACATTCAACACATAGCCTGATGATGGGACTACTACTGTCCCATCATTGGCTAATGTGTCAATCACTGTCATTGCAACAGGCATAGCCCGATGGGATTTGTAGTCCCATCGGACGATGCCTGCACACATGCAAAACCCCCGAGAGGCCCGCACAGACCCCCGGCAGCCCACACAGACCCCCGGCAGCCCACGCAGACCCCAGGCAGGCCCGCACAGACCCCCGGCAGGCCCGTATAGACCCCTGGCAGGCCCGCACAGACCCCCGCAGGCCGCACAAACCCCTGGCAGGCCCGCACAGACCCGCGCAGCCCACACAGACCCCCGGCAGGCCCGCACAGAACCCCCACGGTCACGTACAGACCCCGCCCGCACACACAGACACGCAGTCTCCGCCCACGCACCACACACACTCCATTATAGTGCATCATTGCACTATGGGAACTTCCGATTCTGGTATTCGATATCGTAAAAGTATCAGAACTCAGTATTGGAACTCCGATACAGTGAATATCGGCTGATACCTGATATTTGCAGTATCGGAATGCTCAACACTACTTACAACATATCTACATAAGCTCCTTTGGGGTTCTAGTTTCCAAAATGGTGTCACTTGTGGGGGATTTCTACTGTTTAGGAACATCAAGGGCTCTGAAAACGCATCATGATGCCAGCTGACCATTCCATCAAAGTCTGCATTCCAAAATATCACTTCTTCCCTTCCGAGCCCCAACGTGTGCCCAAACAGTAGTTTTCTCCCACATATAAGGTACTGGCGTACTCTGGACAAATTGGAAAACAACTTTTAGGGTCCAATTTCTCCTGTTACCCTTGGGAAAATAATTTTTGTGGAAAAAAAAGAGATTTTTTTATTTTCAGGACTCTGCGTTATAAACTTCTGTGGAGCACTTAGGCATTCAAAGTGCTCACCACACATCTACATAAGCTCCTTGGGGGGTCTAGTTTCCAAAATGGTGTCACTTGTGAGGGGTTTCTAGTGTTTAGGCACATCAAGGCCTCTGCAAACCAACATGAAGCCCGCAGACCATTCTATCAAAGTCTGCATTCCAAAACGGCGCCCCTTACCTTCCGAGCTCTGCCATGCGCCCAAACAAAGGTCCCCCCAAATATCGGGTATCAGCGTACTCATGACAAATTGCATAACAAATTTTATGGTCCAATTTCTCCTTGCTGGCTAAAAAAATCATTTTTGGGCAAAAAAAATGATTTTTTTATTTTCATGGCTCTACGTTATAAACTTCTGTGAAGCCCTTGGAGGTTCAAAGTGCTCACCACACATCTAGATAAGTTACATAAGGGGTCTAGTTTCCAAAATGTTGTCACTTGTGGGGAATTTCCACTGTTTAGGCACATCAGGGGCTTTATAAACGTGACATGGCGTCCAATCTCAATTCCAGCCAATTCTGCATTGAAAAAGTCAAGCAGCACTCCTTCCCTTCTGAGCTCTCCCGTGCGTCCAAACAGTGGTTTACCCCCACATATGGGGTATCGGTGTACTCAGGATAAATACAAATTTGGGGGCGGAAGGATCCTTTTTTGTGGAAAAATATGATTTTTTATTTTCATGGCTCTACGTTATAAGCTTCTGTGAAGCACTTGGGGGATCAAAGTGTCTAGAACACATTATTTTCTGAGCCCTTGTCCATAGAGATGATGCCCCTGAGTCAAAATCAGTATTTCAATATTTTGGTAATTTCTGTTACCCATTCCCTTCCCCTCATGGAAACACATTGACAGGTGCCAGTGGTGGTGTGTCATGGAAGCTGAGCCCCATGTCTGCCATGCTTGGGATCCAATGAAGCTCAGCCTGTCAATGGGATTCATAAGAGATGCATAATTCTACAATGGACTGCAGTACTACAATATTGCAGTCACTAAATATTTGTACAATAAACACAACACTCTTCACTAAGGCTCTGAGAAGCAAAGCATTTTAGTTAATCTATTTTTCTCCCTTCACACTAGATTCTATCATTGAACATTGAATTAGGTTTCTTGGAACCGCTAGTTGAAGATTTTCTGAAGGTCAATCCTAAAGATGTATAAAATATGTAGATATCCTGTTTGAAGTTTATTATAAACTTGTTATTATTGTGCATTCAGGTCATGAGAAATAGATGTAGTGGCAAGTGATTGACTACAAAATCAGTTTAAAATGGGGTTATCCTCAACTGGAATTATTGAGGCTCTACAGAATTATGGGCCATTAATGTGATTATATAGTGCTCTGGAGGTTGAATCCAATCCTAGATGTTGATAACAATTAGTTTGCCTATTTTTGCTTTTTCTTAGTCTTTCCCTCTTGGAAAAAAATCAGAACATATTCTTGATTGCATGTAATCTTTTCTTCTTGTAGTTTTATTCTTATTCTGTTCTTTAAAAGGAGAGTAATCCCAATTTGGCACATGTCTCAACACAACAAACATATTACTTGGAAACACACCTCCATGCAATCTACACCTGCAGAGATTTTTTCCATGCAACATTCATAACAATAAACAGACCTCCAGAGAAGTTCCTTGGGATGAAAAAAATGTGATAAGGGTTTTGAAAGCTCAGAATTCTTGCGCTTATTGGGCAGTCACCCAGGAATTTGATTGGATTATTTATCCTGTATCTATGCTGCTTCTGTCAGAACTGTATTTAATTTAGTCCAGGTGATGTTCCACAAAGGAGAAATTCTGTTATGTCCAGTAGTACAGTAGTATTTTCTCTGTTCTTTCCCTTTTCTGCCAGGCTTAGGATACATCTCTTTAGTAACATCATGTGAAAATAAACAATACAAAAGTATATATTAAAGCATAAATCTGGATTTATAGTTTAGAGACCCATTACAACTAAATCTAAAAATAAGCCTTAACCTAACACAACCTTTGTAATGGACATGAACGGACTAGAGATGAGCGAGCACTAAAATGCTCGGGTGCTTATTGCTCGTACCAAGAATTCCTAATACTCGAATGCTCATTGCGAGTATAATGGAAGTCAATGGGAAAACCGAGCTTTTTTCCTGCAGACCCTACAAAGAGGTCTGGGAGGGCAGTGAAAATCTTCAAACAGATGGGAAAACTACTGAATGGAAGGAGAACAGCATGGGTAAGACCTCTGGAAGCATCTCTGACTCCCAGATTGCTGCTGAGAACAATGGGGTCACACTTAACACCATGAATTTTAATTCTAGGTTTTAAAATAAAGCCTTGAAGATTTTATTCAGTTGCCAACACTTGGAATTTTTTTTAAATATTTTACTATGGGTCAGCCATTCTCCTTGGAACAGCAACGCCATATTGTGAACGTTACTGATATTAAACAACACTGTGAGGCTTTAAACTGCTTTTTCATTATATGAATGGTATCACACTGTTACTCTACTTTAAGGAGTAAAAGTAAAATATTCCAAACCAATGAGAAATTGCATTTTACAGAACAAAAAATGTGTTAAGAAACATTTTTTTTCCTATATAATGACTTGTATATAAGGCAAAATGTAAAAAGGTTTTAAAAAAATATAATTTAAGTAAACCAAATTAGATTGTTTTGTTAAAAAATAGGGAATTTCAGTTTAATTTATGAAAGAAGCAAGAACAGTCAAAAATTAGGGACTCCGATACACCATGTATTAGACATAAAAGAGGGCCCCATACCCATTCTGTTCAAATTGTCATGCATTGGTACTCCTAGACTCTTAAAGGATATTGTCACGATCCCACCAGGTGTCGGTCAGCGGACGGCACGACACACACACAACGGGATGGAAATGGGGAAAGGAAGGCCCTACCGATAGGAAAGGATGGACAAGACACCTCCTGAGCTCCTACCTGAGCCTGTCCCTGCACTCCCCCAATGTCATCGCGAACCTCTTCCCTTGCAGTCACCTTGCACTGCTCTGGCTAGTACACTGACGCTGGCCTCACCAATGCAAATGGTGCAACACAGGGGGTGGTGACAATTAGGGGACAGACAAGGTATAAACACAACACTTAGCTTCCAGATACCGCTGCCAAGCTCCACACTGCAGATGACACAGGAACAGTACTCCAAACTCCAGAAGTAGCTAATGCCAGAGAGCTGCAACTTCAAGGCTGGTCTCCATAGAGAAACTCTATAACCAGCAGTCAGCTGATGTATCAGGTGACCATTTAAAGGATGGTGGGAGTGGTCACCACCCACATCAGCTGACCTAGCAACTCTGCAGTTGCAGCAGGCTTCCAGCAAGGAAAACTGACATGAACCCCCTTAGTCCTGAAAGGAAAAAACATAGTGGAACCAGAGCTGCCATGAATCCAAAAATGGATCGTGACAGATATGCACTTTTAAGCATTATATACCATGGAAATGTACTCCAGACCACAAAATAATCTATAGGTGAACACACAGTAATATACCGATAATGGTATGTGCACACGTTGAGTAAAATTTCTGCACCATGTCTACATCTCTTGGCAGGAAAAATGCCTGGTTTTGATTCATTTTGCCTTTCGTTTCTGATTGATATTAGATTGAAGTAAATGGTGAAAACTGCAGGACAAAAACACAGATTTGACATGCTCCATATTATTTTATGCACCAAATTTGCATGTCAAAAATACTAAACATGTGTATGACACTTTACGTTTCTCATTCACTTTGCAGGCAACAGAGTTTGCTTCAGGTTTTGTCACAAATCTGCTCCGAAAAAATGCGAAAAAATGCACCAAATCTGCAACACGTGCACACAGCCTAAAACTTTTAACAACTTTTTTGAGTCTTGTATGGCAGCAAAATATACCCAAGAACATGTTAAAGTCTTTTTTTAGAGTTATATACCAAAGAAATGTACATAAGATCACGTAATATCCTATGGATGAGCAATATAATACCAAAACATTTTTAACAAGTTTTGGAGGCTTATGTACCCAACAAAATGTAACCAAGAACACATTATACTGTATGGATGAGCAATACAATACAAAAATATTACGTTAGAGGTTTTTATACCAATGAAATGAACCCAAGAACATGTAGTCCTCTATCAATGAGCAATATAATACTTATATAATAATTATATAAAATGCACCTAAAAAGATGTAATACCCTTTAAGTGAGCAATTTAATAGCGATAAAATTTTGAAGTTTTCTGAGGCTTATATAAATCTATCCAAAAATTTACAAAAGTCTATGGATCAGCAGTATATTATACCCGTCAATTTTTTGGCAAGTTTGTTGAGGGTTACCATATTTTGCGGATTATAAGACGCACCCCATATTTTGACGAGGAAAATAGGAAAAAACCTTTTTTAATAAAATGGTGGTGCCTCTTATAATCCATGTGTCTTATTGCTTACCAAGGGCAGTGACTGCGGTGAGGCAGGTTCCCAGGGTCGCCGGAGGAGGCAAGATTGGACCGTTGTTGCAGGCCACAGGCTGGGATGAGGGGGTGTTCAGATGTGTGTTGTGTCACGCCGCTGCTGGTGTCTGGTGATGCGGGTGTCTGGTGCTGAGAGTGTATGGTACTGTGGGTATCCAGTGCTGTGGGGTGCTCTGCCGACATCTTGTGAAATCCCAGAGCCTCTGCAGTGACATGGTTTCCTATGCGCAGTGACGCTGCTACCATGAGGCGATTTGAGCTCTTTGGCTCAGGCGGCAGAAGAGAGGGGGCGGCAGATTCTGTAGTATTATACTTACCTACTCCATAGAGGTGGAGCCGCATATTCATTTCTGCAATGAGCGGTAACTGTGACCGCTCAATACAGGAAGAAGATGCAGCGGTGGAAGAAGCAGGGATGCAGCGCCAGCAGTAGGTGAGTATACAGTACAGGGAGGGGGAGCGCTGCGCTGCGCAATATTTACCTCTTCTCGTTCCAGTGCGGCTCCGTCTTCAGCGTCCTCTGGCAGTGACGCTCAGGTCAGAGGGCGTGGTGACGTAGTCAGTGCGTGCCCTCTGCTGAACGTCAGTGCTGAGGACGGAGCCGCAAGAGGAGCAGGTAAATATTGCCAGTGCCGGGGGTCTTGAGCGAAGAGAGGTGAGTATGTGATTTTTTTTATCACAGCAAAAGCATATGGGGCAAGTGACTGTACGGAGCATCTTATGGGGCCATAAATTTGTGCAGCATTATAAGGGGCAAGTCACTGTACGGAGCATCTTATGGGGCCATAACTCTTGTGCAGCACAATATGGGGCAAGTGGCTGTACGGAGCATCTTATGGGGCCATAACTCTTGTGCAGCACTATAAGGGGCAAGTGACTGTATGGAACATCTTATGAGGCCATAACTCTTGTGCAGCACTGTAAGGGGCAAGTGGCTGTACGGAGCATCTTATGGGGCCATAACGTTTGTGCAGCACTATAAGGGGCAAGTGGCTGTACTGAGCATCTTATGGGGCCATAACTCCTGTGCAGCACTATAAGGGGCAAGTGGCTGTATGGAGCATTTTATGGGGCCATAATGTTTGTGCAGCACTATATTGGGCAGTGACTGTATGGAGCATCTGTATGGGGCCATAATGTTTGTGCAGCACCATAAGGGGCAGTGACTGTATGGATCCTCTTATGGGGCCATAACACTTGTGCAGCACTATAAGGGGCAAGTGACTGTGTGGAGCATCTTTTGGGGCCATAACACTTGTGCAGCACTATAATGGGCAAGTGACTGTATGGAGCATCTTATGGGGCCATAACTCTTGTGCAGCACTATAAGGGGCAAGTGGCTGTGCGGAGCATCTTATGGGGCCATAACACTTGTGCAGCACTATAAGGGGCAAGTGGCTGTACGGAGCATCTTATGGAGCCATAACGCTTGTGCAGCACTATATAGGGCAAATATCTCTATGGAGCATCTTATGGGACCCTTATTACCCTTTATGCAGGATTATATGGGGCATATTTTAATATGGAGCATCTAATGGGGCCCATCAAACTTTATGGAGCATTATATGAGGCTCCTGATTCAATATGGATATTCAAAAACACTTAACCTACTGATGTCTCAATTAATTTTACTTTTATTGGTATCTATTTTTACTTTTGAAATTTACAGGTAGATAGCTGCTGCATTTTCCACCCTAGGCTTATACTCAAGTCATTAAGTTTTCCCAGTTTTTTGTGGCAAAATTAGGGGGGTCGGCTTATACTACTCGGGTCGGCTTATACTCGAGTATATACGGTTACTGGATTTGCACTGCTAGGTTTTTTAATTTGTTTATTTATAAAACTCCGGGGTCAAGTGCCCGCCCCCCTCCAGCAGGGACTGTGTGGGGGGGTGCCATTTTTCCATTCGCCTCAGGCAGCAGAGAGGCTAGGTTTACCCCTGCCTATGCGGTGGAGTAGACTCCAGGAAAATGGCTGCCGGCCGGGAGCGACGCATGCGCAGATGGAGATCTCGGTACCAAGATCTCGGGAAATGAGATCTCCGCTGCAGCACCGGATATCTGCAGCATCGGACACCCACAGCGGTGCGCCGCACCGCATACTTGAACACCCCCTCATCCTAGCCTGCGGCAAGAAAGGCAGGGGTGTCAAACTGCATTCCTTGAGGGCCTCAAACCATGCGTGTTTTCAAGATTTCCTTAGCATTGCACAAGGTGCTGGAATCATTCTCTGCAGGTGATTAAATTATCACCTGTTCAATGCAAGGAAATCCTGAAAACATGACCTGTTTGCAGCCCTCGAGGAATGCAGTTTGACACCCCTGCAGTAAGGTATATCCGCATTATCAAATGCACCCCCATATTCCCCCCAAATTTGGGGAAAAAAAGTGCGTCTTAGGGCTTCTTCTCACTTGCCAGAAATATGTCTGAGTCTCGCAGGTTAAAACCCTGCTCTGGCGCCGGCACTCCAGAGCAGAGCATGCAGCCGCACAGCAATACATGGAGCTGCACGCTCCGCTGT
This sequence comes from Ranitomeya imitator, assembly GCF_032444005.1. NCBI lineage: Eukaryota > Metazoa > Chordata > Amphibia > Anura > Dendrobatidae > Ranitomeya > Ranitomeya imitator. The sequence goes on from NC_091284.1 coordinate 614,148,196, forward strand.
GGAATGCCGGCGCCAGAGCAGGGTTTTAACCTGCGAGACTTGGACATATTTCTCGCAAGTGAGGAGCCCTTATAATCTGAAAAATACGGTATATAGCAAGGAAATGTACCCAAGAACACATAATATTGTATGGTTGAGAAATATAACCCAGCTAAGTTTTGAAACTTTTTTGAGTGTTATATATTACAAAAATGTACCCTAGAAATGTAAACAAACACACTTTTTGTAAGTTTTACATACCACTGTAATGCAACAACAAAGTTAAACTGTATAGATGAGTCATTGATTTCATTAAAAAAATTTAAACGGAAATTTTTTGAATGTTTACCTTACATACTTATGCACTCATAAAGGCTTTGCAGAAAGTGCAAAGCCAGACAAAAATTATGAGGAGGTTCATCCATAGAGCTCCTGAAAGGCAACAACTGGTAGGCCTCATTAAAATATTTTAAAAGTAGACTTGCTGCATTCCTACACTCATAAAGGCTTTGCTCAAAGAACAAAGCCAGGAAAAAATTATAAGGATGGCCGGTCATACATAGACGTGCCCTCTGAAGAAGTGTGGACGAAACGAACTTGGGGGGCAGAGGGATGCCGGACTGATCCACTTTTACTACATATCTAGTAAGTGGCATTTATTGAGCTGAGTATTGTACTGTTAAGGACTGGCGGAATGCACCAAGTACAAGATGAAATGGAACTAGGTGCGTTCGCAGTCCGAGGTCAGCCGTGCAGGTAAAAACCCTGCTGCTAGTAAAGACGGACTATATGGCGGTACTATAAGAATACACACATGGGTTAACTTCACCCTGTGTGAAGGAAGCGACCCTGTTGCATCACAGGACCGCGGTACCGCACATAGAGCGCAAGCAAGGAGTCACTAATCTCAAACCCGAGACAGAGGGTTTGAGTTCAGAAGGCCCCATGCGCTCGACACTGCAACCGGGGTGTCAGAGGAACATAAATAATAATATAAAGGCACAAGAGTGCGTGCGGTGCCGCACTGACAGACGCCACTAACCACCCAGGCTTGGGTCAGGAAAGCGCAGAGCAAGCGCACGGCGCCGTACTGGCAGACACAGCAACTGGTAGCTGTAATGTGTGTTACGTGCTGTTGGATAAGTCGGGCGCTGGATAGCAAACATACACCTTCCGCGAACAGACATCCAGTAGGGAGGGTTATTTAAAGAGCGACTTTCACTCACAACACACACACATATTAACAAGACAATACTAGCGCATGGCCGTGCGGTCATGCGCAGCTTATATAGTTGCAGCACAGGAAGCTGCTACCGAAGTTTTGCCCTTTGAGGACCTTCCTGGAGGACCAATGGAATGTGCTGCAGTACCTGAGCATGTGACCCTCGATCTCCAACGGGAGATCCTGCCCTGGGCATGCTCAGTGTGTGAAAATAAGGACTTAGTCCCAGAGAAGCCCGCTCGCCGCAGATCAGTGCAGGGTACAACAGGAGAGCCAGAAAAGGCAGTAGTAACCCTCTGCACAGAATCAGTCCCAGCAAGACGCTGGGAGCGACGCCTCCGCTGAGCAGACCCCACTGCGGCCGATGCAGAATGGGAGACCGCAGCAGACACGGATCGAGATTCCTCCTGTGCAGCAGAGGAAACTCGACTCCTAACATTACCCCCCCCTCCTAGGGCCCCCCCCTCCTTGAGCCTCACTACGCTCAAAAGCTGCAATAAGCAGCAGAGCCCGAATGTGCTCCACAGGCTCCCAGGTTCTATCCTCTGGGCCATGACCCTTCCAGTCCACCAGATAAAATTTCTTGCCACGTACCACCTTGCACCCCACAATAGCATTCACCTCAAACTCATCCGTGGATGAACCCGATGTCCCAGCAGATGACTCAGAAAACCGGGACAAACGAACGGGCTTTAAGAGGGAAACATGAAAAGTATCGGTGATACCAAGGCGTGGAGGAATAGCCAAACGGTAGACCACAGGGTTGACCTGTTCCAGAACCTTAAACGGGCCAATGTAGCGAGGAGCAAACTTAGTGGACTCAACTCGCAGCCTGATGTTACGGGCGGAGAGCCACACCAAGTCGCCAGGAGCAAAGACCGGAGCGGGGCGCCGGTGTGTATCAGCCGAATCCCTCATTCTCTCCTTGGAGGCCCGGATGGCATCCTGTGTGCGGTCCCAGATGTCACGTGCCTCCACCGCCCAGTCTGCCACCCTAGAATCGGTGGATGGCACGGGCATGGGCACAGGGACACGCGGATGCTGGCCGTAATTAAGGAGAAAAGGAGTCTGACCAGTGGAATCGGCTACGGCGTTGTTCAAGGCAAATTCCGCCAAAGGTAGCAAAGATGCCCAGTCGTCCTGCCTAGCAGAGACGAAATGACGCAAATATATCACCAGAGTCTGGTTGGTTCTCTCCACCAACCCATTCGTCTCGGGATGGTATGCAGAGGAGAGGTTTAACTCTATGCTGAGTAAACGGCAGAGCTCTCTCCAAAACTGAGACGCGAACTGGGGACCCCGATCGCTGACAATCTTATCAGGCATACCATGCAATCGGAAAACGTGCTTAATGAACAACACCGCCAAGGCCCGTGCTGAAGGTAACCGAGGAAGCGGCACCAAATGCACCATCTTAGAGAAATGGTCGGTGACAACCCAAATAATGGAGCAGCCACGCGACTTGGGTAAGCCCACCACAAAGTCCATCCCGACCATCTCCCAGGGCCTGTCTGCCACCGGTAGAGGATAAAGCAACCCAGCAGGCCGTTGCCGAGGAGACCGATTCTGGGTGCAAGAAACACATGCCTGAATATAGTCCCTGACATCTCGGGCCTTATGCGGCCACCAGTATGTTCTCGCCAAAAGCTCAGATGTCCTCTTGGTCCCAAAATGCCCACCCACTCTGGAGGAGTGAGCCCAAGAGAGAACCTCCGGTCGCAAGTTAGCTGGCACGAAAGTCTTGCCCGGGGGCACAGACTCTAGCGAAACCGGAGCTACAGTTCTCAGGCTCTCAGAAGGGACAATAAGCCGAGGCTCCTCCTCCTCCTCCTCAGATGACACTACGGAGCGGGAGAGAGCATCGGCACGAACGTTCTTCTCCCCGGAGAGAAAATGGAGAGTAAAATGGAACCGGGAGAAGAACAGGGACCATCTAGCCTGGCGAGAATTCAGCCGCTGGGCCGTTTGTAGATATAGCAAATTTTTGTGGTCTGTAAAAACTTGAAAGGGAAAACGAGCCCCCTCCAAGAGATGTCTCCACTCAGAGAAAGCCAATTTCATCGCTAGCAACTCCCTGTCCCCGATGGAATAATTCCTCTCCGCTGGTGTGAAGGTCTTGGAGAAGAAGACGCACGGATGCTTCCGACCTTGAGCATCCTTTTGGAAGAGGACTGCTCCAGCACCAACGGAAGAGGCATCCACCTCCATTATAAACGGCTTATCGACATCGGGACGATGTAGGATGGGAGCGCTAGCAAAATGAGACTTAGTAGAAGAAAAGGCCCTGGAGACTTCTTCAGACCACACTTTGGGATTTGCTCCCTTCTTGGTGAGGGCTACCAAGGGAGCTACCAAAGTTGAGAAATGGGGAATGAACTGGCGGTAATAATTAATGAACCCCATAAAGCGCTGCACTGCTTTAAGTGAATGGGGCTCTTGCCAGTCCATCACAGCCTGTAGTTTGGCAGGATCCATAGCCAATCCCTGGGCAGAGATGATATAGCCCAGGAAAGGTAAAGACTCCTGCTCAAACACACACTTCTCCAACTTTGCGTAAAGAGAGTTTGCCCGTAAGAGGTCGAAGACTCTGCCAACATCTCTCTGGTGGGAGTCAATATCTGGAGAGAAGATGAGAATATCATCCAGATAGACTACGACCGAGGTGGAAAGCATATCCCGGAAGATGTCGTTGACAAAGTCTTGGAAAACGGCTGGGGCATTACAGAGCCCGAAGGGCATCACCAGATACTCATAGTGCCCATCTCTGGTGTTAAACGCCGTCTTCCATTCGTCCCCCTCATGGATGCGAATCAGGTTATAAGCTCCCCGCAGGTCTAATTTGGTAAATACCCTAGCTCCCCGTAGCCTATCAAAAAGCTCAGAAATCAGGGGCAGCGGGTACTTATTCTTAACGGTGATGGCGTTAAGACCCCTGTAGTCTATGCAAGGACGCAACTCTCCATTCTTCTTCTGTACGAAGAAGAACCCTGCCCCTGCTGGTGACACTGACTTCCTAATAAATCCTCTTGCCAAATTCTCCTGGATGTATTGGGACATAGCCTCCGTTTCCGGGAGAGAGAGGGGATAGACACGTCCCCGAGGAGGTTCTGCTCGAGGCAAGAGATCTATAGGACAGTCATAGGGACGGTGAGGCGGAAGGGTCTCCGCGGCCTTTCTGGAGAAGATGTCTGCATAAGACCAATAGTATTTGGGGAGAGTAGAGAGATCTGCGGGTATCTCAGTGGTGGAAACCTGAACGCACTCTTTCACACATCTGCCCTTACAGGATTCACTCCAACCCAATATCCTCCCAGAGGTCCACTCAATATGTGGGGAGTGGAAATGGAGCCAGGGTATTCCCAGCAGAATCTCATCCATTCCCTCGGGAAGGACAAGAAGGGAAATAATCTCCTGGTGGGATGGGGACATGGCTAACGTGAAAGGGACAGTCTGATGTGTGATCTGTAATGGAAGTGTCGACCCATTCACCACTCTAACGGTTACTGGTTTGGCAAGCATAACCAGAGGTATTGCATGGCGCAGAGCAAAAGCAGAAGACATAAAATTTCCTTCTGCTCCTGAATCCACACAAAGCTCTACTGTAAGAGTGGATGTGCCTAACAGGATTGTCCCTTTAAAGGACAATTTGGAGGAAAATGCCGCTGTGTCCAGTGAACCTCCTCCAATGGTCACAAGACACGATCGTTTTCCCGACCGCCGTGGACATTTATTAGCGTAATGTCCCGGTTGCTGGCAATTTTTACACACCACAGGTACTCGAGCGGTCTGAGACCTAGGTCCCGCTCGAGAAACCTCCATGGCCTCATGGGAGTCGGACGCCATAACAGGAGATTCTAGAGGTTTGGCAAAGGTGGGACCCAGCCGAAACCTCGGCCTACACTGGGTCCGCTCCAATCTCTGCTCGTTAAAACGGAGATCGATGCGGGTAGCTATAGTAATAAGCTCCTCCAGTGTGGCGGGAATCTCCCTGGTGGCCAAGGCGTCCTTTACATGATCTGCCAGTCCTTTCCAGAACAATAATAATAATAATAATAATAATTGAATAAGGACTTTATCCGGCCATTCCAGCTCTGAAGCTAGAGTCCGGAATAGGATGGCGAACTGGCTGACCATGGACGAAGCCTGAGTAATTGCCAACAATTGGAGCGCGGTTTCGTGGGTGACACGGGGCCCCAAAAAGACCTGCCTCAGAGCGTCCAGGAAGATAGGAGCACTCTGTACCACACGATCACCACGTTCCCAAAGCGGCGTTGCCCACTCCAATGCCCTGCCCGACAAGAGAGATAAAATGAATCCCACTTTCGCCCGTTCCGTAGGAAAACGTGCAGCCAGCAGCTCGAGATGCATGGAGCACTGGCTCACGAATCCCCGACATAGCTTACTGTCACCAGCAAACTTGTCTGGAAGCGGGAGACGGGAAAAGGTCGGAGCAGGGGTGGCAGCGGACAAACTGGCTGCAGCTGCACTTGCAGCCTGAACAGCGACAGCAGTAACGTCCACAGCTGAGGTTGCACGCTTTAGAGCCGCCAACCTACCCTCCAACTGCTGGATGTACCGCTGTAGACGCTGACCGTCCGCCATTTACTAGCCAGACCCTGGCACTAGTATTATGTTAAGGACTGGCGGAATGCACCAAGTACAAGATGAAATGGAACTAGGTGCGTTCGCAGTCCGAGGTCCACCGCGCAGGTAAAAACCCTGCTGCTAGTAAAGACGGACTATATGGCGGTACTATAAGAATACACACATGGGTTAACTTCACCCTGTGTGAAGGAAGCGACCCTGTTGCGTCACAGGACCGCGGTACCGCACATAGAGCGCAAGCAAGGAGTCACTAATCTCAAACCCGAGACAGAGGGTTTGAGTTCAGAAGTCCCCATGCGCTCGACACCGCAACCGGGGTGTCAGAGGAACATAAATAATAATATAAAGGCACAAGAGTGCGTGCGGTGCCGCACTGACGGACGCCACTAACCACCCAGGCTTGGGTCAGGAAAGCGCAGAGCAAGCGCACGGCGCCGTACTGGCGGACACAGCAACTGGTAGCTGTAATGTGTGTTACGTGCTGTTGGATAAGTCGGGCGCTAGATAGCAAACATACACCTTCCGCGAACAGACATCCAGTAGGGAGGGTTATTTAAAGAGCGACTTTCACTCACAACAAACACACATATTAACAAGACAATACTAGCGCATGGCCGTGCGGTCATGCGCAGTTTATATAGTTGCAGCACAGGAAGCTGCTACCGAAGTTTTGCCCTTTCAGGACCTTCCTGGAGGACCAATGGAATGTGCTGCAGTACCTGAGCATGTGACCCTCGATCTCCAACGGGAGATCCCGCCCTGGGCATGCTCAGTGTGTGAAAATAAGGACTTAGTCCCAGAGAAGCCCGCTCGCCGCAGATCAGTGCAAGGTACAACAGGAGAGCCAGAAAAGGCAGTAGTAACCCTCTGCACAGAATCAGTCCCAGCAAGACTCTGGGAGCGACGCCTCCGCTGAGCAGACCCCACTGCGGCCGATGCAGAATGGGAGACTGCAGCAGACACGGATCGAGATTCCTCCTGTGCAGCAGAGGAAACTCGACTCCTAACATGTACCGTATTAATTTATGGTATTTGTAGCTGTAATAGCTCCTCTAGCTTCTCTACTTTATAAAGCAGTCCCCACTCTCATAGCCATACAAGCTAGTTATTCACATGTAGCACCCTTGTACTTCAATCCTAAGTACTTATAGCACATCTACAGCTCTGGCAAAAATTAAGAGACCACCACATCAAAACCCTGTCATGGGCAGCCCAATCTCCAGACCTGAACCCCATTGAAAACCTTTTATGATACATACATAAGGTGCAATCATGTGCAATATATTTATGGTTCTGTATAGACTTTTCCTGCGTCTCTCACACAAGATGCATCTGTTTTAATTTACTTTTTTAGTGTTATTTTTATACAAATAAAATAATTTATTAATGCATAAAGTTTCTAGTGTTCACTGCCTGCACCTGCTTAATGGAGCCTGATTCCCAAATTCCTGAGTTGTAAGTGACCTGGCTTCAGGTCGTAACAGAGCCCACGACATATGTAAATTGGCAACAACCTTCTGTGTCTCCTGCACAATCAGCTGCTCACGCATAGGAGGTGTGGAATCCAGGACCGGACTGGGACAAAAAAGCAGCCTTGCCACACATACCCCACCAGCCCACAAACTATTACACTCCTCAACCCGATCAGTGAATTTTGCTTTACTTTGTCGTGCCCCATCACTCTCCTAAAATGAGATATTTGAAGACCCACATGTGAATGGCGCCACAGTGCGCATGCATTTACATGGTGCTCTACAGAGCTCTGATTTTCAGGATCAAGGGGGTCCCATCAGTCGGATCTCCAGCAATTGGAAAGTTATCCCCTATCCAGAGGAGAGGGGATTACTTGGGATAATCCATTTAAACAGCTTTTCCAATATTTTTTTATTTGGCCATAGTAATATTGAAAATACTAAACCAATATTGACCCTCACAAAGTCAAATGTCGCCTCTTCGACAACAAGACAGGAGAAGTGGTACTGTGCAGTGCATACAGGGTCGGCTCCAAGTTTTTGTGGGTTCCGGGTGAAAGAATCTCAGTGGGCCCATTTAATACGTACCACAATTCATAATGCACAGGATACAGGAGAGACATATAGGTATAGTGCAATGCCAAAGATTTCACTTCTCACATTACTTGAGTGATAACTATTGCACAATATGTCAGAAACCAGACAGTATACTCCTCCATACAGAATAATGAACCCAATATAATGCTCCATACAGAATAATGAGCCCCATATAGTGCTCCACACAGTATTATGGGTACCACATAGTGCTCTATACAGTATAATGAGCCCCATATAATACTCCATACAGAATAATGAGCCCCATATAATGCTGCATACAGAATAATGAGCGCCATATAATGCTCCATACAGAATGATGAATCCCATATAATGCTCCATACAGTATGATGAACCCCATATAATGCTCCATACAGAATAATGAGCCCATATAATGCTCAATACAGAATAATGATCCCCATACCTTGCTCCATATAGAATGGGCTGTATATAATGCTCCATACAGAATAGGTTCCATGTTATGCACCATATAGAATATGATTGGCCTCATATATTGCTCTAAACAGAATGGGCCCCACATAATGCTCCATACAGCATATGATGGATCTCATATATTGCTCCAAACAGAATGGGCCCCATATAATGCTCCATACAGTATATGATGGGCCCTATATATTGCTCCAAACAGAATGGGCCCCATATAATGCTCTATATATAATGGGCCCCATACTCTATAATGCTCAATATATAATCGGCTCCATATGATGCTCCATACATAATGTTCCCCATATAATGCTCCAGTGTATGATGGGCCCCATCTGATGCTCCAGTATATGATGGACCCCATATATTTCTCAAAACATTAAAAAAACAAACTGAAATCCTCACCTCTCCTCGCTGGCTGCTGCTCTGCTCCAGACTCCTCAGCTGGTGTCTTCTGGCTCTCTGCACTGTGACTGTTGAGGCAGAGGGCGCACACATATGTCGTCACTGCACCCTCTGACCTGAAACGTCACAGTCAGAAGATGCCACAGTGGAGGAGTGGGAAGACGTAAGTATCGCAAGTGCCAGGGCCCTGAGCAAGCTGGGGGAGGGGTGGACTCTTTATTAGCCCATGTGGCAACATTTCAGTTCCACAGCAGAGAAAGGTTATGTTATGGATCTGAAACGTTGCCACATGGGCTAATAAAGAGTCTGACACTTTTTTCACAATTTATCTGAGTGATTTTATATATACAGTACAGACCAAAAGTTTGGACACACCTTCTCATTTAAAGATTTTTCTTTATTTTCATATCTATGAAAATTGTACATTCACACTGAAGGCATCAAAACTATGAGTTAACACATGTGGAATTATATACTTAACAAAAAAAGTGTGAAACAACTGAAAATATGTCTTATATTCTAGGTTCTTCAAATTAGCCATCTTTTGCTTTGATGACTGCTTTGTACACTCTTGGCATTCTCTTGATCAGCTTCAAGAGGTAGTCACCGGGAATGGTTTTCACTTCACAGGTGTGCCCTGTCAGGTTTAATAAGTGGGATTTCTTGCCTTATAAATGGTGTTGGGACCATCAGTTGTGTTGTGCAGAAGTCTGGTGGATACACAGCCGATAGTCCTACTGAATAGGCTGTTAGAATTTGAATTATAGCAAGAAAAAAGCAGCTATGTAAAGAAAAATGAGTGGCCATCATTACTTTAAGAAATGAAGGTCAGTCAGTCCACAAAAAATTGGGAAAACTTTGAAAGTGTCCCCAAGTGCAGTGGCAAAAACCATCAAGCTCTACAAAGAAACTAGCTCACATGAGGATCGCCCCAGGAAAGGAAGACCAAGAGTCCCCTCTGCTTCTGAGGATAAGTTTATCCGAGTCACCAGCCTCAGAAATCGCAGGTTAACAGCAGCTCAGATTAGAGACCAGGTCAATGCCACACAGAGTTCTAGCAGCAGACACATCTCTACAACAACTGTTAAGAGGAGACTTTATGCAGCAGGCCTTCATGGTAAAATAGCTGCTAGGAAACCACTGCTAAGGACAGGCAACAAGCAGAAGAGACTTGTTTGGGGTAAAGAACACAAGGATTGGACATTAGACCAGTGGAAATCTGTGCTTTGGTCTGATTAGTCCATATTTGAGATCTTTGGTTCCAACCACCGTGTCTTTGTGCGATGCAGAAAAGGTGAACGGATGGACTCTACATGCCTGGTTCCCACCGTGAAGCATAGAGGAGGAGGTGTGATGGTTGGGGTGCTTTGCTGGTGACACTGTTGGGGATTTATTCAAAATTGAAGGCATACTGAACGAGCATGGTTACCACAGCATCTTGCAGCGGCATGCTATTCCATCTGGTTTGCATTTTGTTGGACCATCATTTATTTTTGAACAGGACAATGACCCCAAACACACCTCCAGGCTGTGTAAGGGCTATTTGACCAAGAAGGAGAGTGATGGGGTGTTATGCCAGATGACCTGGCCTCCACAGTCACCAGACCTGAACCCAATCGAGATGGTTTGGGGTGAGCTGGAGCCCAGATTAAATGCAAAAGGGCCAACAAGTGCTAAGCATCTCTGGGAACTCCTTCAAGATTATTGGAAGACCATTCCCGGTGACTACCTCTTGAAGCTTATCAAGAGAATGCCAAGAGTGTGCAAGCAGTCATCAAAGCAAACGGTGGCTACTTTGAAGAACCTAGAATATAAGACATAATTTCAGTTGTTTCATACTTTTCTGTTAAGCATATAATTCCACATGTGTTAATTCATAGTTTTGATGCCTTGAGTGTGAATGTACAATTTTCATAGTCATGAAAATACAGAAAAATCTTTAAATGAGAAGGTGTGTTCAAACTTTTGGTTTATATATATACTGCTCAAAAAAATAAAAAAAATAAAATCCCACATCCTAGATATCACTGAATGAAATAATCCAGTTGTAAATGTTTATTCATTACATCGTGGAATGTGTTGAGAACAATAAAACCTAAAAATGATCAACGTAAATCACAACTGATATCCCACAGAGGTCTGGAGTTGGAATGACGCTCAAAATCAAAGTGGAAAATGAGGTTACAGGCTGATCCAACTTCAGTGAAAATGCCTCAAGACAAGGAAATGATGCTCAGTAGTGTGTGTGGCCGCCACGTGCCTGTATGACCTTCATACAATACCTGGGCATGCTCTTGATGAGGCAGCGGATGGTCTACTGAGGGATCTCCTCCCAGACCTGGACTAAAGCATCCGCCAACTCCTGGAAGTCTGTGGTGCAATGGAACATTGGTGGATGATGCGAGACATGATGTCCCAGATGTGTTCAATCGGATTCAGGTCTGGAAAACGGGCGGGCCAGTCCTTAGCTTTAATGCCTTCATCTTGCAGGAACTGCTGACACACTCCAGCCACATGAGGTCTGGCATTGTCCTGCATTAGGAGGAACCCAGGGCCAACCGCACCAGCATATGGTCTCACAAGGGGTCTGAGGATCTCATCTCGGCAGTCAGGCTACCTCTGGTGAGCACATGGAAGGCTGTGCGGCCCTCCAAAGAAATTCCACCCCACACCATTACTGACACACTGCCAAACTGGTCATGGTGACGGATGTTGCAGGCAGCAGATCGCTCTCCATGGCGTCTCCAGACTGTCACGTCTGTCACATGTGCTCAGTGTGAACCTGCTTTCATCTGTGATGAGCTCAGGGCATCAGTGGCGAATTTGCAAATCCTGGTGTTCTGTGGCAAATGCCAAGCATCCTGCACAAGGTTGGGCTGTGAGCACAACCCCATCTGTGGACATCGGGCACTCAGACCATCCTCATGGAGTCGGTTTCTAACCGTTTGTGCAGACACATGCACATTTGTGGCCTGCTGAAGGTCGGCCTGCTGAAGGTCATTTTGCAGGGCTCTGACAGTGCTCCTCGTGTTCCTCCTTGCACAAAGGCTCTTGTACTGGTCCTGCTGCTGGGTTGTTGCCATCCTACGGCCCCCTCCACATCTCCTGGTGTACTGGCCTGTCTCCTGGTAGTGCCTCCAGCCACTGGACACTACGCTGACAGACACAGCAAACCTTTTTGCCACAGCTCGCATTGATGTGCCATCCTGGATGAGCTGCACTACCTGAGCCACTTGTGTGGGTTGTAGAGTCTGTCTCATGCTACCACGAGTGTGAAAGCACAACCAAAATTCAGGTCCCCACCTGCAGAACCACTCCTTCATTGAGTGTGTCTTGATAATTGCCAATAATTTCCATCTGTTGTCTATTCCATTTGCACAACAGAATGTGTGAAATTAATAGTCAAACAGTGTTGCTTCCTAAGTGGACAGTTTAATTTCATAGAGGTTTGATTTACTCGGAGTTATATTCTGTTGTTTAAGTGTTCCCTTTATTTTTTTTAGCAGTGTATATATATATATATATATATATATATATACTAGCTATTGAACCCGTTCTACGCCCGGGTGGCGAGCATTTATATTGGTATATGGTCTCCATCCTGGTATGTGCTGCTCCATCCTGCGTCCCCATCCTGTCATGTGCTGCTCCATCCTGCGTCCCCATCCTGTCATGTGCTGCTCCCATCCTGCGCCCCCATCCTGTCATGTGCTGCTCCATCCTGCATCCCCATCCTGACATGTTCTGCTCCATCCTGCGTCCCCATCCTGTCATGGGCTGCTCCATCCTGCGCCCCCATTCTGTCATGTGCTGCTCCATCCTGCATCCCCATCCTGTCATGTGCTGCTCCCATCCTGCGCCCCCGTTCTGTCATGTGCTGCTCCCATCCTGCGCCCCCGTTCTGTCATGTGCTGCTCCCATCCTGCGCCTCCATTCTGTCATTTGCTGCTCCCATCCGGTCATGTGCTGCTCCCATCCTGCGCCCCCGTTCTGTCATGTGCTGCTCCCATCCTGCGCCCCCGTTTTGTCATGTGCTGCTCCCATCCTGCGCCCCGTTCTGTCATGTGCTGCTCCCATCCTGCGCCCGTTCTGTCATGTGCTGCTGCCATCCTGCGCCCCTCTCTGTCATGTGCTGCTCCCATCCTGCGCCCCCATCCTGTCATGTGCTGCTCCATCCTGCATCCCCATCCTGACATGTGCTGCTCCATCCTGCGTCCCCATCCTGTCATGTGCTGCTCCATCCTGCGCCCATTCTGTCATATGCTGCTGCCATCCTGCGCCCGTTCTGTCATGTGCTGCTGCCATCCTGTGCCCCCGTTCTGTCATGTGCTGCTGCCATCCTGCGCCCGTTCTGTCATGTGCTTCTGCCATCCTGCGCCCGTTCTGTCATGTGCTGCTGCCATCCTGGGCCTGTTCTGTCATGTGCTGCTGCCATCCTGCCCCCGTTCTGTCATGTGCTGCTCCCATCCTGCGCCACCATTGTATTATATGCCCCCCATAAGAAGCTCCAGTGTGTATGCCCCTGTATGCTGCTGCCATATAAAAAAAAAAAAAAATACCATACTCACCTATCGTCCGGCTCCACTGCAGGTGTGTCTTCAAGAAAATGGCGCCGGAAAGCGCGGACTGCGCAGGCGCCGATTCCGGCAGCAGGAATCGGCACCTGCGCAGTCCGCGCTTTCCGGCGCCATTTTCTTGAAGACACACCTGCAGTGGAGCCGGAGTGTGTCTTCAAGAAAATGGCACCAGAAAGCGCGGACTGCGCAGGCGCCGATTCCTGCAGCAGGAATCGGCGCCTGCGCAGTCCACGCTTTCCGGCACCATTTTCTTGAAGACACACTCCGGCTCCTCTGCCTGTGACTGGTAAGTCAGAGGGCGGCGCCGGCGCGCATTAAGCGCGTCATCGCGCCCTCTGAACTGTCACAGCAGAGGAGCCGGGAGACGGAGCCGCACGCAGCTCTGGAACGGGGAATCTGCAAGGACTTTGAAGAGTTGGGGAAGAAAGTAAAGGAACTGGATGCACAGGTAGTTTTTTCTTCTATCCTTCCAGTAGATGGGCATGGCACCAGGAGATGGAACAGGATCCTTGATGCAAACAACTGGCTAAGACGATGGTGCAGACAACAAGGATTTGGATTCCTGGACCACGGTGTGAATTACTGGTATGATGGACTCCTCGCCAGAGACGGACTACACCTCAACAAACCTGGGAAACACACATTCGCCAGAAGACTCGCTACACTCATCAGGAGGGCGTTAAACTAGAAGAAGAGGGGACGGGAAGAAAAACATTAGACTCGAACAAAGACGACCCAGGAAAACATACTCAGAAGGGAGGTAAGAACATTTCTAAAACAATCCACAGTGAGGAGATTGGAACAAAACAAAATCCTCTAAACTGCATGCTCGCAAACGCCAGAAGCCTGACAAACAAGATGGAAGAACTAGAAGCAGAAATATCTACAGGTAACTTTGACATAGTGGGAATAACCGAGACATGGTTAGATGAAAGCTATGACTGGGCAGTTAACTTACAGGGTTACAGTCTGTTTAGAAAGGATCGTAAAAATCGGAGAGGAGGAGGGGTTTGTCTCTATGTAAAGTCTTGTCTAAAGTCCACTTTAAGGGAGGATATTAGCGAAGGGAATGAGGATGTCGAGTCCATATGGGTTGAAATTCATGGAGGGAAAAATGGTAACAAAATTCTCATTGGGGTCTGTTACAAACCCCCAAATATAACAGAAAGCATGGAAAGTCTACTTCTAAAGCAGATAGATGAAGCTGCAACCCATAATGAGGTCCTGGTTATGGGGGACTTTAACTACCCGGATATTAACTGGGAAACAGAAACCTGTGAAACCCATAAAGGCAACAGGTTTCTGCTAATAACCAAGAAAAATTATCTTTCACAATTGGTGCAGAATCCAACCAGAGGAGCAGCACTTTTAGACCTAATACTATCTAATAGACCTGACAGAATAACAAATCTGCAGGTGGTTGGGCATTTAGGAAATAGCGACCACAATATTGTGCAGTTTCACCTGTCTTTCACTAGGGGGACTTGTCAGGGAGTCACAAAAACATTGAACTTTAGGAAGGCAAAGTTTGAACAGCTTAGAGATGCCCTTAATCTGGTAGACTGGGACAATATCCTCAGAAATGAGAATACAGATAATAAATGGGAAATGTTTAAGAACATCCTAAATAGGCAGTGTAAGCGGTTTATACCTTGTGGGAATAAAAGGACTAGAAATAGGAAAAACCCAATGTGGCTAAACAAAGAAGTAAGACAGGCAATTAACAGTAAAAAGAAAGCATTTGCACTACTAAAGCAGGATGGCACCATTGAAGCTCTAAAAAACTATAGGGAGAAAAATACTTTATCTAAAAAACTAATTAAAGCTGCCAAAAAGGAAACAGAGAAGCACATTGCTAAGGAGAGTAAAACTAATCCCAAACTGTTCTTCAACTATATCAATAGTAAAAGAATAAAAACTGAAAATGTAGGCCCCTTAAAAAATAGCGAGGAAAGAATGGTTGTAGATGACGAGGAAAAAGCTAACATATTAAACACCTTCTTCTCCACGGTATTCACGGTGGAAAATGAAATGCTAGGTGAAATCCCAAGAAACAATGAAAACCCTATATTAAGGGTCACCAATCTAACCCAAGAAGAGGTGCGAAACCGGCTAAATAAGATTAAAATAGATAAATCTCCGGGTCCAGATGGCATACACCCACGAGTACTAAGAGAACTAAGTAATGTAATAGATAAACCATTATTTCTTATTTTTAGTGACTCTATAGCGACAGGGTCTGTTCCGCAGGACTGGCGCATAGCAAATGTGGTGCCAATATTCAAAAAGGGCTCTAAAAGTGAACCTGGAAATTATAGGCCAGTAAGTCTAACCTCTATTGTTGGTAAAATATTTGAAGGGTTTCTGAGGGATGTTATTCTGGATTATCTCAATGAGAATAACTGTTTAACTCCATATCAGCATGGGTTTATGAGAAATCGCTCCTGTCAAACCAATCTAATCAGTTTTTATGAAGAGGTAAGCTATAGACTGGACCACGGTGAGTCATTGGACGTGGTATATCTCGATTTTTCCAAAGCGTTTGATACCGTGCCGCACAAGAGGTTGGTACACAAAATGAGAATGCTTGGTCTGGGGGAAAATGTGTGTAAATGGGTTAGTATCTGGCTTAGTGATAGAAAGCAGAGGGTGGTTATAAATGGTATAGTCTCTAACTGGGTCGCTGTGACCAGTGGGGTACCGCAGGGGTCAGTATTGGGACCTGTTCTCTTCAACATATTCATTAATGATCTGGTAGAAGGTTTACACAGTAAAATATCGATATTTGCAGATGATACAAAACTATGTAAAGCAGTTAATACAAGAGAAGATAGTATTCTGCTACAGATGGATCTGGATAAGTTGGAAACTTGGGCTGAAAGGTGGCAGATGAGGTTTAACAATGATAAATGTACGGTTATACACATGGGAAGAGGGAATCAATATCACCATTACACACTGAACGGGAAACCACTGGGTAAATCTGACAGGGAGAAGGACTTGGGGATCCTAGTTAATGATAAACTTACCTGGAGCAGCCAGTGCCAGGCAGCAGCTGCCAAGGCAAACAGGATCATGGGGTGCATTAAAAGAGGTCTGGATACACATGATGAGAGCATTATACTGCCTCTGTACAAATCCCTAGTTAGACCGCACATGGAGTACTGTGTCCAGTTTTGGGCACCGGTGCTCAGGAAGGATATAATGGAACTAGAGAGAGTACAAAGGAGGGCAACAAAATTAATAAAGGGGATGGGAGAACTACAATACCCAGATAGATTAGCGAAATTAGGATTATTTAGTCTAGAAAAAAGACGACTGAGGGGCGATCTAATAACCATGTATAAGTATATAAGGGGACAATACAAATATCTCGCTGAGGATCTGTTTATACCAAGGAAGGTGACGGGCACAAGGGGGCATTCTTTGCGTCTGGAGGAGAGAAGGTTTTTCCACCAACATAGAAGAGGATTCTTTACTGTTAGGGCAGTGAGAATCTGGAATTGCTTGCCTGAGGAGGTGGTGATGGCGAACTCAGTCGAGGGGTTCAAGAGAGGCCTGGATGTCTTCCTGGAGCAGAACAATATTGTATCATACAATTATTAGGTTCTGTAGAAGGACGTAGATCTGGGTATTTATTATGATGGAATATAGGCTGAACTGGATGGACAAATGTCTTTTTTCGGCCTTACTAACTATGTTACTATGTTACTATGTTAATATACTTACCCTCCTGGCGGTCCCTGACTCTCCGGTGGAGATCGCGGTATGCGTTCAGTGTTTACGCATACCGCGATCTCCTGGGAGCGTCACTCTGTGGGGGCCAGACTGCGCCGGCGCTTGCACCTGCGCAGTCTATAAAGGCTTCGGACAGAGTGACGCTCCCAGCGTTATATTTTATATATATATATATATATATATATATATATATATATACTGTATGTACAGTCATGGCCAAAAGTTTTGAGAATGACACCAAAATTATATTTTCACATGATCTGCTGCCCTCTGGTTTTTATTAGTGTTTGTCTGATGTTTATATCACATACAGAAATGTAATTGCAATCATATTATGAGTACCAATAGGTTATATTGACAGTTAGAATGAGTTAATGCAGCAAGTCAATATTTGCAGTGTTGACCCTTCTTCTTCAAGACCTCTGCAATTCTCCCTGGCATGCTCTCAATCAACTTCTGGACCAAATCCTGACTGATAGCAGTCCATTCTTGCATAATCAATGCTTGCATTTTGCCAGAATTTGTTGGTTTTTGTTTGTCCACCCATCTCTTGATGATTGACCTCAAGTTCTCAATGGGATTAAGATCTGGGGAGTTTCCAGGCCATGGACCCAAAATCTCTATGTTTTGTTCTATGAGCCATTTAGTTATCACCTTTGCTTTATGGCAAGGTGCTCCATCATGCTGGAAAAGGCATTGTTGGGCGCCAAACTGCTCTTGGACGGTTGGGAGAAGTTGCTCTTGGAGGACATTCTGGTACCATTCTTTATTCATGGCTGTGTTTTTAGGCAAGACTGTGAGTGAGCCGATTCCCTTGGCTGAGAAGCAACCCCACACATGAATGGTTTCAGGATGCTTTACAGTTGGCATGAGACAAGACTGGTGGTATCGCTCACCTCTTCTTCTCCAAATAAGCTGTTTTCCAGATGTCCCAAACAATTGAAAAGGGGATTCATCAGAGAAAATGACTTTGCCCCAGTCCTCAGCAGTCCACTCCCTGTTCCTTTTGCAGAATATCAGTCGGTCCCTGATGTTTTTTCTGGAGAGAAGTGGCTTCTTTGCTGCCCTCTTTGAAACCAGGTCTTGCTCAAAGAGTCTCCGCCTCACAGTGCGTGTAGAAGCACTCATACCAGCCTGCTGCCATTCCTGAGCAAGCTCGGCACTGCTGGTAGTCCGATCCCGCAGCTGAAACAGTTTTAAGATACGGTCCTGGCGCTTGCTGGTCTTTCTTGGGCTCCCTGGAGCCTTTTTGACAACAATGGAAGCTCTCTCCTTGAAGTTCTTGATGATGCGATAGATTTTTGACCGAGGTGCAATCTTTGTAGCTGCGATACTCTTCCCTGTTAGGCCATTTTTGTGCAGTGCAATGATGGCTGCACGTGTTTCTTTAGAGATAACCATGGTTAACTGAAGAGAAACAATGATACCAAGCACCAGCCTTCTTTTAAAGTGTCCAGTGATGTCATTCTTACTTAATCATGACTGATTGATCGCCAGCCCTGTCCTCATCAACACCCACACCTGTGTTAATGGATCAATCACTAAAACGATGTTAGCTGCTCCTTTTAAGGCAGGACTGCAATGATGTTGAAATGTGTCTTGAGGGTTAAAGTTCATTTTCTGGGCAAATATTGACTTTGCAAGTACAGTAATTGCTGTTAAGCTAATCACTCTGACATTCAGGAGTATATGCAAATTGCCATTAGAAAAAATGAAGCAGTAGACTTTGGAAAAATTGATATTTGTCTCATTCTCAAACTTTTTGTCCATGACTGTATATATATATATATATATATATATATATATATATATATATATATATATATATATATATATATATATGTATATTTTAGAGGTGTGAGGAGGCCAAAATAGAACTTTTGCTATGCGGCCCTGTGATTGCTATGTATTATTTCCTTGCTTGCAGGGCAGTGATCATAAGGGAAATCTGGATTGCTTCTCGGAGCCCTAGGCTCCAGGGGTCCCATTGCCAGATTGTCCTCATCATAAGCAGCGTACCAAACTCAGTTAAACCTATTTTTCTTTGCCCATTTTGCCTAAGGAAAATAAGCTGCCTAATAATTCTGCACACCTTGATAAAGAGTGTTGATATCCTTAAGCCACATCCTCCCTGTTAGACAAATGCACTTCAACTGATCTGCTTTATCCAGTAAGCATTCAGGCATATACCACTTGGTTTTGGAAAATCTGCCTAAATAGGATTACATGGGCAAAATACTCACTTGCCTAATAATTGTGGACATAGCGTATAATCATATTTTATATATAGTAGCACAATGTGGTTCACACACATTCTATGGGTATCTGCAGCTTTACATTTCTTAGGAAGCAAGTATACATGCATATGTTCAAGTGGGGTACATTTTGAAAAGCCAAGGTAATTTAGTATCATCCATAAGAAACAAACTCAAGACTTATAAGGCTTATAGACATTGAATAATTGTCAATGATCTCTGCGCAGCTCTGACAGATCTATAGGCTTTATCTAACAATCCCAACAAGCATTGAATAAGTTCATGTAGAAATGACTTTATTGCTTTAATTGAACAGATTGGTAATAGGGAAGTGGAGGGTCATAAAAGCCAGTCAAGTAATCCGGTGACAGATGTCTATTTTCTATGGGTAAATTAATAAACAATAAATTAATAAACAATTAATAAACTTAGTAACTCCCAGTAGTTTCTACTTGTATAACTGTCACTGTACATGTCTTTATGTAATGTGTGTTTGTACAATTTCATTTTAAAATCTCTCCATAGTTATATTAAATAGTGGGATCTAGAATAAATCATAAATTAAAATTCCATTGCCCTGAGTAATGGTAAAAGTAGTTGTGTTCTTACTTCATACCTAGAGGGTTTCTTATTAAACTGGTAGAGACTAGACAGAAAATATCTTATGGTGCTCATTTGCATGTCTCTGCATGTAGGACTTTTATCCATTAAAATAACTGTAAAAACATGATACTTTTTAAGAGTTTTTGCACCAAGTGCTGGAAAACTTTGAAGACAAGTAGTAGTTTATAAAGGAAATATCTTAGTTTATGTTTTACGAGAGTAGCCACATCCAAACCTAATACACTATATTGACAAAAGTATACGGATGGCATAATAAGTAGTGATGGGCGAGCACTAAAATGCTCGGGTGCTCATTGCTCGGATCAAGCAAATTGGAATACTCGGGTACTCGGCCAGAACAACGAGCCCAATGTAAGTCTATGGGAAACCCGTGTATTTTTTACTGCGATCCCTCCCGGGGGTCCATTTAAGGTCTAAAAACATCTGAAAATGATGGAAACACTGCTCAAATGACCTCATGGGGATCGCACCTGGAAGCATTCCTGCCTCCTAGTGCATAGCCTTAATAATTTTTTTCCGAGATTCATGCCATTTTTCCCGGTGCCACAAAAAACACATGAAAACGAAACCAAAACGGGTTTTGCATGGAAATATGTCAAGGTACATCCTTTGCAGGTTAATGACTTGCCTGTAAGGCAAAATATTTAACTCCAGACTGAAAATTTCCTCTCCCACTTAGGCTTAGTTCAGACGCTGCATTTTTGAAGCGTTTTTCAACTTTGCATTTGTAGTGGCTGAAAGCAATGTTATTCACTGGGAAATGTCATTGTAACATTTAACACCTAGCTGGCCATGTGGTATGTGACACATAAGCAGACCCATCTTGTTTCATGTACGAAGGAGGGACTCTTAAAGTCACAGAGCCCATTTTTACTGGTGCATCAGGCGGCATTAATCTTCTTAAAGGGCCATTATGAAACATTGGGTCTCCTAAGCTGTTTAGCTTATGCTGTGAGTGGATGGGCTGCCAAGAATTACGATGCACCACAATACCCCTGTCATAAGATGTCCACGGGGGATTCCTGAAAGTGTTGCATTGAATTCAAGGCCTGGCCTGCTACCAATTCATATGCACCCCAATAAGCATTTGAACCCACATACTGGATGGGCCCTTGAAAATCCACTTCACAATATGCATTTTGTACTCCGCACTCCTTTGTTTTACACATTGGCGGCAAAGCCAGCCCTGCTGCATAGTCAGTCATATGCACCCCATTAGGCTTTAGAACCCACATACTGGATGGGCCCATGAAAATCCACTTCACAAAATGCATTTTGTGCTCCAGACTCCTTTGTTTTATACATTGGCAGGAAGCGAGCCCTGATGCATGGTCGTATGCACCCCATTAGGCCTTGGAACCCACACACTGGATGGGCCCATGAAAATCCACTTCACAATATGCATTGTGTGCTCAATACTCCTTTGTTCTATGCATTGGCAGGAAGGTGAGCCCTGGTGCATGGTCAGTCATATGCACCCCATTAGGCCTTGGAACCCACATAGTTGATGGGCCCATGAAAATACACTTCACAATATGCATTTTGTGCTCCATACTCCTTTGTTTTATACATTGGCAGGAAGGCGAGCCCTGCTGCATAGTAAGTCATATGCACCGCATTAGGCCTTGGAACCCACATACTGGATGGGCCATAAAAATCCACTTCACAATATGCATTTTGTGCTCCAGACTCCTTTGTTTTATACATTGGCGGGAAGTGAGCCCTGCTGCATAGTCATATGCACCCCATTAGGCCTTGGAACCCACATACTGGATGGGCCCATGAAAATACACTTCACAATATGCATTTTGTGCTCCATACTCCTTTGTTTTATACATTGGCAGGAAGGCGAGCCCTGCTGCATAGTCAGTCAAATGCACCCCATTAGGCCTTGGAACCCACATACTGGATGGGCCCAGGAAAATTTACTCGTATTTGTTAACGGTGTGATGGTTCCCTCTTTGCACAATTATTTACAGGAGAATTTGGCAATTTTATTTTACATGTTTTTAACACTAAGGTTCAGATACGGCTTTAAAAAAGGCTAAGACTTGCAATACAAGGCAATTTTTTAGCAAAATACAAAATTCAAAGAATAGTATGATTGAATAGTGTGAGTGCGTACACTATTTTATGTGTTAACATACACAGGTTAATAAGTACATATAAGGATTAAATAAATATAGTGATTACGTATATATGAAGATTAACTACATACAGTATACTTAGATCATCACCAAGAGGATTTTAAACATCATCCATCTGGAATATCAGAGAAGCAACACCAAGACAGAGAACCCCTGGGAGATTACCTACACTGCATTGGCGTCCCCATTTATGCAGGTATCAGCACACTGTACATGTACAGGTTCCCCAGTTTTGGCATTTGTCTTAGTCATGTTTCTCTGGTCTTATATAGTGAATAACACTATGTAGTAACTCTAGTTTCACCAACACCTTCAAGTGGCCACTTTTCAAGTTTGGATGAAACAGAGATCATGAGTCATCAGACGAGGGGCCATAAACCCCTAGAAAATAAAAGCCACAAGGATTTAGATCAAACCACCACTGGCATAGTTTCAGTAAACCTTAATGTTTTGCAATGACAAACAGCAAACATATAGTCTTAGAACTGTTTGTGAAGTGAATAAACAAACATTTATCAAGATTGTGTCACTATGTGCATCGTCGGTCACATCTCTAAATGTTTTACAAGAAATGCAGCTATGTGATTGTCTGAATGCATTTGGTATACAGTATTTCAATCTTGTTTACAAATCGCCTTTTGTATATTCTCCATTTGTACATTTGAGGCAGACAAAGTTAAGGCTCTCAATGAGAGAAACTAATATAGTGGACAAAGCTATATTTTTAATGAACTACTGAGGCAAAGTAACAGCATTGCTTTATCAAATTTATATGAAGTGTATTGTGTCCAATGTTAGCAACCAGGTAACACAAAAAGGAGCTTTTCAAGTGAGCTCTTTAACCCCTTAATCCCATATGACGTACTATTCCGTTGAGATGACCTGGGACTTAATTCCCAGTGATGCGATAGTACGTCATATGCAATCAGCCGCGCTCACAGGGGGAGCGCGGCCGATCGCAGCTGGGTATCTCCTGACTATCGCAGCTGACATCCTGCACTATGTGCCAGGAGTGGTCACGGACCACTCCTCACACATTAACTCCCGGAAACCTGCGATCAAACATGATCGCAGCGTTCCGGTAGCATAGGGAAGCATCGCGCAGGAAGGGGGCTCCCTGCTGGCTTACCTGAGACCCTCGGTACAAGGCGATGTGCTCACCTTGTACCAAGTGTCTCCTCCCTGCAGGTCCCCGATCCAAAATGTCTGTGAGGCTACTTCCGGGTCCTGCAGGGAGCTGGCTTACAAGCGCCTGCTCAGAGCAGCCGCCTGTAAGCATGGAGCAGTGCACGTCAGATCCCTGATCTGACACAGTGCTCTGCAAAGTGTCAGATCAGCGATCTGTCACTATATAGTGATGTCCCCCCTGGGACAATGTGATAATGTAAAAAAAATTTTTAGATAGATGTGTAAAAAAAACAAACATAATTCCTAAATTAAAAAAAATATATTGTTCCCATAAATACAATTCTTTATCTAAATTAAAAAAAACCAATAAAGTACACATATTTAGTATTGCCGCATCCGTAACGACCCGACCCATAAAACTGTCTCACTAGTTAACCCCTTCAGTGAATGCCGTAAAAAAAACAACGAGGCAAAAAATAACGCTTTATTATCATTAGGCCGAACAAAAAGTGAAATAACACGCGATCAAAAAGACCGATATAAAATATCCATGGTACCGCTGAAAATGTCATCTTGTCCCACAAAAAATGAGCCACCATGCAGCATCATCAGCGAAAAAATTAAAAAGTTATAGTCCTCAGACTAAAGTGATGCAAAAATAATTATTTTTTCTATAAATTTTTTATCGCTTGAAAGCGCCAAAACATAAACAAATTATATAAATGAGGCATCGCTGTAATCGTACTGACCCGAAGAATAAAACTGCTTTATCAATTTTACCAAACATGGAATGGTATAAACGCCCTCCACAAAAGAAATTCAGGAATAGTTGGTTTTTGGTCAATCTGCCTCACAAAAATTGGAATAAAAAGCAATCAAAAAAAGTCAGTTGCCCGAAAATGTTACCAATAAAAATGTCAACTCGTCCCGCAGAAAACAAGACCTCATATGACTGTGGACCAAAATATGGAAAAATTATAGCTCTCAAAATAGGGAGACGCAAAAACAATTTTTTGCAATAAAAAGCGTCTTTTAGTGTGTGACAGCTGCCAATCATAAAAATCCACTAAAAAAACGCTATAAAAGTAAATCGAACCCCCCTTCATGACCCCCTTTGTTAATGAAAAATAAAATAACAAAATTAAAAATATGTATTTATTTCCATTTTCCCATTAGGGTTAGGGCTAGGGCTATGGTGAGGGCTAGGGTTAGGGCTAGGATTAGGGCTAGCATTAGGGCTAGGTTTAGGGCTAGGGTTAGGGCTAGGGTTAAAGTTGGGGCTAGGGTTAGGGTTGGGGCTAGGGTTAGGGTTGGGGCTAGGGTTAGGGTTGGGGCTAGGGTTAGGGCTACAGTTAGGGTTAGGGTTGGGGCTAAAGTTAGGGTTTGGGTTGGGGCTAAAGTTAGGGTTAGGGCAACAGTTAAGGTTGGGGCTAAAGTTAGGGTTAGGGTTTGGATTACATTTACGGTTGGGATTAGGGTTAGGGGTGTGTCAAGGTTAGGTGTTAGGAGAGTGTTGGAGTTAGGGGTGTGGTTAGGGTTGCGATTAGGGTTAAAGGTGTGTTGTGGTTAGGGTTGTGGTTGGGGTTAGGGGTGTGTTTGGTTAGTGTTTCAGTTACAATTGGGGGTTTCCACTGTTTAGGCACATCAGGGCTCTCCAAACGTGACATGGTGTCCGATCTCAATTCTGCGTTGAAATAGTAAAACAGTGCTCCTTCCCTTCCGAGCTCTCCCGTGCGCCCAAACAGGGGTTTACCCCAACATAAGGGGTATCAGCGTACTCAGGACAAATTAGATAACAACTATTGGGGTCCAAGTTCTCTTGCTACCCTTGGGAAAAGAAAAATTTTGGGGGCTTAAAAAACATCTTTGTGGGAAAAATATGATGTTTTATTTTCATGGCTCTGCATTATAAACTGTAGTGAAACACTTGGGGGTTCAAAGGTCTCACAACACATCTAGATATGTTCCTTGGGGTGTCTAGTTTCCAATATGGGGTCACTTGTAGGGGGTTTCTACTGTTTAGGTACATCAGGGGCTCTGCAAATGCAACTTGACGCCTGCAGACCAATCCATCTAAGTCTGCATTCAAAATGATAATCCTTCCCTTTCGAGCTCTGCCATGCGCCCAAACGGTGGTTCATCCCACATATGGAGTATCGGCTTACTTAGAACAAACTTCAAAACAACTTTTGGGGTTCAATTTCCCCTGTTACCCTTGGAAAAATACAAAACTGGGGGCTAAAAAATAATTTTTGTGGAAAAAAAAGATTTTTTATTTTCACAGCTCTGCGTTATAAACTGTTGTGAAACACTTGGGGGTTTAAAGTTCTCACAACACATCTAGATAAGTTCCTTAGGGGTCTAGTTTCCAATATGGGGTCAGTTGTGGGGGGTTCCTACTGTTTAGGTACATCAGTGGCTCTCCAAACGCAACATGGTGTCCCATCTCAATTCCAGTCTATTTTGCATTGAAAAGTCACATGGCGCTCCTTCTCTTCTGAGCTCTGCCGTGCGCCCAAACAGTGGTTTACCCCAAATATGGGGTATCAGCGTACTCAGGACAAATTGCACAACAACGTTTGGGGTCCAATTTCTTCTCTTACCCTTGGGAAAATAAAAAATTGGGGGCGAAAAGATCATTTTTGTGAAAAAATATGATTTTTTATTTTTACGGCTCTGCGTTACAAACTTCTGTGAAGCACTTGGTGGGTCAAAGTGCTCACCAAACATCAAGATAAGTTCTGGGATCTACTTTCCAAAGGGGGTGGGCAAAAGTATTGGCACTGTTCGAAAAATCATGTGATGCCTCTCTAATTTGTGTAATTATCAGCACCTGTAACTTACCTGTGGCACCTAACAGGTGTTGGCAATAACTAAATCACACTTGCAGTCAGTTGACATGGATTAAAGTTGACTCAATCTCTGTCCTGTGTCCTTGTGTGTACCGCATTGAGCATGAAGAAAAGAAAGAAGACCAAAGAACTGTCTGAGGACTTGAGAAACCAAATTGTGAGGAAGCATGAGCAATCTCAAGGCTACAAGTCCATCTCCAAAGACCTGAATGTTCCTGTGTCTACTGTGCGCAGTGTCATCAAGAAGTTTAAAGCCCATGGCACTGTGGCTAACCTCCCTAGATGTGGACGGAAAAGAAAATTGACAAGAAATTTCAACGCAAGATTGTGCGGATGTTGGATAAAGAACCTTGACTAACATCTAAAGAAGTTCAAGCTGCCCTGCAGTCCGAGGGTACAACAGTGTCAACCCGTACTATTCATCGGCGTCTGAATGAAAAGGGACTGTATGGTAGGAGACCCAGGAAGACCCCACTTCTTACCCCGAGACATAAAAAGCCAGGCTGGAGTTTGCCAAAACTTACCTGAAAAAGCCTTAAAATGTTTTGGAAGAATGTTCTCTGGTCAGATGAGACAAAATTAGAGCTTTTTGGGCAAAGGCATCAACATAGAGTTTACAGGAGAAAAAAAGAGGCATTCAAAGAAAAGAACACGGTTTCTACAGTCAAACATGGCGGAGGTTCCCTGATGTTTTGGGGTTGATTTGCTGCCTCTGGCACTGGATTGCTTGTCCGTGTGCATGGCATTATGAAGTGTGAAGACTACCAACAAATTTTGCAGCATAATGTAGGGCCAAGTGTGAGAAAGCTGGGTTTCCTTCAGAGGTCATGGGTCTTCCAGCAGGACAATGACCCCAAAACACACTTCAAAAAGCAATAGAAAATGGTTTGAGAGAAAGCACTGGAGACTTCTAAGGTGGCCAGCAATGAGTCCAGACCTGAATCCCATAGAACACATGTGGAGAGATCTAAAATTGGCAGTTTGGAGAAGGCACCCTTCAAATATCAGGGACCTGGAGCAGTTTGCCAAAGAAAAATGGTCTAAAATTCCAGCAGAGCATTGTAAGAAACTCATTGATGGTTACCGGAAAGCGGTTGGTCGCAGTTATTTTGGCTAAAGGTTGTGCAACCAAGTATTAGGCTGAGGGTGCCAATACTTTTGTCTGGCCCATTTTTGGAGTTTTGTGTGAAATGATCAATATTTAACTTTTTGCTTCATTCTCTTTTGTGTTTTTTCATTTAAGACAAATTAAATGAAGATAATAATACCAAAGAATTTGTGTTTGCAGTCATTTTCAGGAAGAAAATGAGTGTTATCTGACAGAATTGCAGGGGTGTCAATACTTTCGGCCATGACTGTATGAGGTATCAACGTACTCAGGACAAATTGCACAACAACTTTTGGGGTCCAATTTCTTCCCTTATCCTTGGGAAAATAAAAAATTTTGGGCGAAAAGATCATTTTTGTGAAAAAATATGATTTTTTATTTTTACGGCTCTGCATTATAAACATCTGTGAAGCACTTGGTTGGTCAAAGTGCTCACCACACATCTAGATAAGTTCCTTAGGGGGTCTACTTTCCAAAATGGTGTCACTTGTGGGGGGTTTCAATGTTTAGGCACATCAGGGGCTCTCTTAATGCAACATGGCGTCCCATCTCAATTCCAGTCAATTTTGCATTGGAAAGTCAAATGGCGCTCCTTCCCTTCCGAGTTCTGCCATCCGCCCAAACAGTGGTTTACCCCCACATATTGGGTATTGGCGTACTCAGGACAAATTGTACAACAATTTTTGGCATCCATTTTCTCCTGTAACCCTTGGTAAAATAAAACAAATTGGAGCTGAAGTAAATTGTTTGTGAAAAAAAGTTAAATGTTGATTTTTTTTAAACATTGAAAAAAAAATCCTGTGAAACACCTGAAGGGTTAACAAACTTCTTGAATGTGGTTTTGAGCACCTTGTGGGGTGCAGTTTTTAGAATGGTGTCACAGTTGTTTGTTTTCTATCATATAGACCCCTCAAAGTGACTTCAAATGTGATGTGGTCCCTAAAAAATATTGTGTAAAAATGAGAAATTGCTGGTAAACTTTTAACCCTTATAACTCCCTAACAAAAAAAATTGCTGATGTAAAGTAGACATGTGGGAAAGGTTATATATTCAGTATGTTGTATGACAAATCTCTGTGATTTAAGGGTATAATAATTCAAAGTTGGAAAATTGCGAAATTTTCAAAATTTTTGCCAAAATTCCATTTTTTTCACAAATAAACGTAGGTAATATCAAAGAAATTTTACTACTATCATGAAGCCCAATATGTCTCAAGAAAACAATGTCAGATTCACTGGGATCCGTTAAAGCGTTCCAGAGTTATAACCTCATAAAGGGACAGTGGTCAGAATTGTAAAAAATGGCCTGGTCATTAACGTGCAAATCACCCTTGGGGCTTAAGCAGTTAAGGTATACAAATGTTATGAAGTGTTTGCCAACAAGGATGTGGTTTCACCAACGAGGGGTACCTTTTGTAGAAATAGACATGTGCCATCACAGCCCCCTTGCCCAAACTTCACGGGCCTATAACAGTAAAAAGCACCTTCACCCTGGTGATCTAGTGGCAATTAAACAAGAGACATTGCAGGAGACAGAGTTAAGAAGTAGGCCCAATGGAATGCCATGCTTAATTCCCCAATGTGGAGTCCTTTTTGGACTGATTAAAATAATGCCATCACAGCCCCCTAGCCCTAAATGCCCCGTACAGACCACGTTCACCCTGGTGATCTACTGGCAGGAACAGGACAGATTGCAGGAGACCGAGTTAAGAAGAAAGCCCAAAGTAATGTCATGCCCAATCCCCAAAATGTTGTCCTTTTTGGACTGATTAAAATAGTGCCATCACAGCCCCCTCCCCTAGCCTAAAATGCACCGTACAGAGCATGTTAACCCTGGTGGCAGGTACAGGACAGATTGCAGGAGACCAAGTTAAGAAGTAGGCACAAAGTAATGTCACGCCCAATTCCCCAATGTAAAATCTTTTTTTTTTTTTAAATAAAAGAGTAGCAAAACTGCACCGTACAGAGCACGTTGACCCTGATGATCTAGTGGCAGGTACAGGACAGATTGCAGGAGACTGAGTTACGAATTAGGCCCAAAGAAATTCCCCAATGTCTTGTCCTTTTTGAACTTAAAAATATAGTGCCACCACAGCCCATTTGCCCAAAAATCACCGGCCTATAACAGTACTGAGCACGTGCACCCTGGTCATCTAGTGGCAGTTAAAGGACACATTGCAGGAGACAGACTTAAGAATTAGTCCCAATGTAATGTAATTCCCAATTCCCCAATATGGGGTCCTGTTTTTACAAAATAAAACAGTGCCTTCACAGCCCCCGTGCCCCAAAATCACCGGCCTATAACAGTACTGAGCATGTGCACCCTGGTCATCTAGTGGCAGTTAAAGGACACATTGCAGGAGACAGACTTAAGAAGTAGGCCCAATGAAATGTAATACCCAATTCCCCAATGTGGGGTCCTGTTTTTACAAAATAAAATAGTGCCTTCACATCCCCCGTGCCCAAAAATCACCGGCCTATAACAGTACTGAGCACGTGCACCCTGGTCATCTAGTGGCAGTAAAGGACACATTGCAGGAGACAGAATTAAGAAGTAGGCCCAATGGAATGCCATGCCCAATTCCCCAATGTTAAATATATATATATATATGTATATATATATATATATATGTGTGTATATTATATATATAATATTAAAAAAGTGCCATCACAGCCCCCTAGCCCAAAGTTCTGTGGCCTATAAGAGTACAGAGCACATCAACCCTTGTGATCTAGTGGCAGTTAAAAGACACATTGCAGGAGCCATGCCCAACTCCCCAATGTGTTGTCTTTTTTGGACTTAAAAAAATAGTGCCATCACAGCCTCCTTGCCCCAAATTCACTGGCCTATAACAGTTCAGAGCACGTTCACCATGGGCATCTAGTGGCAGTTAAAGAAGACATTGCAGGAGACATGTTAAGAAGTAGGCCCAATGTACGGGTGTGGTGTCTGACATTTGTAATGGAGTGCATGGCCTGACAAGCAATTGCTCATGGGGGGGTAAATGCTTAAAACATATTTCATGGGGATCATAGACCCCCTTGCCCAAAAATTGACTGTCTTTAGCAGCACAGAATACGTGAAGCCTGGTGATATAGTGGTGGAGAATGATGAGAGGTGGAGGAAGGCCTCATTAAAACCTATTCCCAATGTAAAAGAGCAGGTCTCCTACACTTGTAATGCCCATAGACTAAGTGCATGGGCTGTGAAACATTTCCCCATGGGGTGTGAATTTTGTAAAAAAAAATTGTGAACGGCATCATAATTTATAAAGACCTTGCAAAACTGTAAATTGGTTTCCTACACAGTTGCTGCTGGGAAGGTTCAGCTTTTTACTAAATATATGGAGGACGAATCGTTGGATGAAGTGATCAGGAAAAGGGGCATGGTGATGACAGGAATGGGAACGTACATCTATATATATAATTGTCCAAGGGTTTTTCCGTCTGTCTGTCTGTCTTTCTGTCTGTCTGTCTGTCTGTCCTGGAAATCCCGCGTCTCTGATTGGTCGTGGCCACCAGGCCTCGACCAATCAGCGACGGGCACAGGATCGACGTAGAAATCTCGCACCTCTGATTTGTCGAGGCCGCCAGGCCTCGACCAATCAGCGACGGGCACAGCGACGATGATGTCATAAAGGACGTAGACATCCCGCATCTCTGATTGGTCGAGGCCACCAGGCCTCAACCAATCAGCAGCGGGCACAGCGACGATGATGTCATAAAGGACGTAGAAATCCCACGTTTCTGATTCAGCGACGGGCACAGTATCGACGTAGATGTCATAATGGTTGCCATGGCGACGATGATGTCATAAAGGTTGCCTCGACCAATCAGCGACGGGCACAATCTGCCGTGAATTCTGGAATCATCATTGTCCATATACGACTGGGACATGCATATTCTAAAATACCCAATGCGTTAGAATCGGGCCACAATCTAGTAATTAATAACAGCGGTGGCTATGGGAGGTATGAGATCCAGGATACAGCCTACAATGATTAGTCATTTAGCCACCACCAATTACCATAATGTGTTTCATGCCAGTCATAAGATCTGTGTAACCGATGCGAGTGTTAGACTCGGCCTAAAAAATTCCTGTCAAAAATATGTTGCCAAAGACGCACTCATACCTCCCAACCGTCCCAGATCCAGTGGGACTGTCCTGATTTTGACAGTCAGCCCCACGATCCCGGGCGGGACATTAATTGTCCCGCACTGGTTGGGAGGTATGTGATATCACCCGGTCAGCTGAGAGCTCCCTGAGTCCCTGCACCCAGCCCGCACAGCAGCACACCACATAATGGCTGCTCTGTGCGCACAGGACCTGTGATGAGGTCACAGGATGGGCGGAGTCAGGGGGTCACATGATCGGGAGGAGGGCCTCCGTGTACAGGACTCTGCTGGTTGCCATGGCGCCGGAGGAGGGTAAGGCAGCGTATGTGTGAGGTCAGGAGGTGTTTTCAGTGTGGATGTAGCAGAGCCGTGTGTGTACGAGGTGTATGGATCAGGGCAGCGTGTGAAAGGTGTATGGAGCAGAGTCATGTGTGTATGAGGTGTACGGAGCGCAGCCGTGTGTGTACGAGGTGTACGGAGCGGAGTCTTGTGTGTAAGACGTGTACGGAGCGGAGCCATGTGTGTAAGAGGTGTACAGAGCCGTGTGTACGAGGTGAACGGAGCACAGCTGCGTGTGTACGAGGTGTACGGAGCACAGCCGCGTGTGTACGAGGTGTACGGAGCACAGCCACATGTGTACGAGGTGTACGGAGCACAGCCGCGTGTGTATGAGGTGTACGGAGCACAGCCGCGTGTGTACGAGGTGTACGGAGCACAGCCGCGTGTGTACGAGGTGTACGGAGCACAGCCGCGTGTGCACGAGGTGTACGCAGCGGAGCAGCGTGTGCAATGTGTATAGAGCGGAGCCGTGTGTGTATGAGGTGTACGCAGCGGAGCCGTGTGTGTGCAAGGTATATGGAGTGGAGCAGCGTGTGCAATGTGTATAGAGCGGAGCCGTGTGTGTACGAGGTGTACGGAGTAGTGCCGTGTGCGTACAAGATGTATGGAGAGGAGACGTATGTGTATGAGGTGTACGCAGCGGAGCCGTGTGTGTGCAAGGTATACGGAGCGGAGCAGCGTATGCAATGTGTAAGGAGTGGAGCGGTGTGTGTACGAGGTGTACGGAGTAGTGCCGTGTGTACGAGATGCATGGAGCGGAGCCGTGTGTGTATGAGGTGTATGGAGTGGAGCCGTGTATGAGGTGTATGGAGAGGAGCTGAATGTGTACGAGGTGTACGGAGCGGAGCCGTGTGTATGAGATGTATGGAGTGGAGCCATGTGTGCAAAGTGTACGGAGCACAGCCGCGTGTGTAGGAGTAGCTATGTGTGGCCATTAACCCCTTACCGGCATCGGACGTACTATACCGTCCGATGCCGGCTCCCCTGCTTTGATGCAGGGCTCCGCGGTGAGCCCGCACCAAAGCCGGGACATGTCAGCTGTTTTGAACAGCTGACATGTGCCTGTAATAGGCGCGGGCAGAATCGCGATCTGCCCGCACCTATTAACTAGTTAAATGCCGCTGTCAAACGCAGACAGCGGCATTTAACTACCGCTTCCGGCCGGGCGGCCGGAAATGATGTCATCGCCGACCCCCATCACATGATCGGGGGTCGGCGATGCTTGTGAATGGTAACCATAGAGGTCCTTGAGACCTCTATGGTTACCGATTGCCCGTCGCTGTGAGCGCCACCCTGTGGTCGGCGCTCACAGCACACGTGCAATTCTGCTACATAGCAGCGATCAGCAGATCGCTGCTATGTAGCAGAGCCGATCGTGCTATGCCTGCTTCTAGCCTCTCATGGAGGCTATTGAAGCATGGCAAAAGTTAAAAAAAAAAGTTTAAAAAAATGTGAAAAAAATAAAAAAAACATAAAAGTTTAAATCACCCCCCTTTCGCCCCAATCAAAATAAATCAATAAAAAAAATATCAAATCTACGCATATTTGGTATCGCCGCGCTCAGAATCGCCCGATCTATCAATTAAAAAAAAGTATTAACCTGATCGCTAAACAGCGTAGCGGGAAAAAAATTCGAAACGCCAGAATTACGTTTTTTTGGTCGCCGCGACATTGCATTAAAATGCAATAACGGGCGATCAAAAGAACGTATCTGCACCGAAATGCTATCATTAAAAACGTCATCACGGCACGCAAAAAATAAGCCCTCAACCGACCCCAGATGATGAAAAATGGAGACGCTACGAGTATCGGAAAATGGCGCAATTTTTTTTTTTTTTTTTAGCAAAGTTTGGAATTTTTTTTCACCACTTAGATAAAAAATAACCTAGTCATGTTTGGTGTCTATGAACTCGTAATGACCTGGAGAATCATAATGACAGGTCATTTTTAGCATTTAGTGAACCTAGCAAAAAAGCCAAACAAAAAACCAATGTGGGATTGCACTTTTTTTGCAATTTCACCGCACTTGGAATTTTTTTCCCGTTTTCTAGTACATGGACATGCTAAAACCAATGATGTCGTTCAAAAGTACAACTCGTCCCGCAAAAAATAAGCCCTCACATGGCCAAATTGACGGAAAAATAAAAAAGTTATGGCTCTGGGAAGGAGGGGAGCGAAAAACGAACACGGAAAAACGAAAAATCCCCCGGTCATGAAGGGGTTAAACAGTACGAAGTATCATGTGCGGCCAATATACAGTATGGAGCATCATGTGCGGTCATTATACAGTATGGAGCATCATGTGCAGTCATTATACAGTAAGGAGCATCATGTGCGGTCATTATACAGTATGGAGCATCATGTGTGACCATTATACAGTATGGAATATCATGTGCGGTCATTATACAGTATGGAGCATCATGTGCAGTCATTATACAGTATGGAGCATCATGTGCAATCATACAGTATGGAGCATCATGTGCGGTCATTATACAGTATGGAGCATCATGTGCAGTCATTATACAGTATGGTGCATCATGTGCGGTCATTATACAGTATGGAGCATCATGTGCGGTCATTATACAGTATGGAGCATCATGTGGAGCCATTATACAGTATGGAGCATCATGTGTGGCCATTATACAGTATGGAGCATCATGTGCAGTCATACAGTATGGAGCATCATGTGGGGTCGTTATACAGTATGGAGCTGTTGTGAATTCTGTGGCAGAGCTCCCTCCTGTGGTCACAAGTGGTACTTCGGCTGATTCTCTCTGTGAGCTTCTGTTGGTGGAGGGAAGTGGTACTGCGGCTTCTGAGTTTCCTCCCTCAGGTGATCTGGTGAGGTCGTTAGGTGCTTCTCTACTTAACTCCACCTAATGCTTTGATCCTGGCTTCCTGTCAATGTTCCAGTGTTGGACTTGCTTTTCCCTGGATCATTCCTGTGGCCTGCTGCTCTGCATAGCTAAGTTCTTCTTTGCTATTTGTTTGCTATTTTTTCTGTCCAGCTTGTCTAATTTGTTGCTGGAAGCTCTGGGACGCAAAGGGTGTACCTCCGTGCCGTTAGTTCGGTACGGAGGGTCTTTTTGCCCCCTTTGCGTGGTTTTCTTTAGGGTTTTGTGTAGACCGCAAAGTTACCTTTTCTATCCTCGCTCTGTTAAGAAAGTCGGGCCTCACTTTGCTGAATCTATTTCATCTCTACGTTTGTCTTTTCATCTTAACTCACAGTCATTATATGTGGGGGGCTGCCTTTTCCTTTGGGGTATTTCTCTGAGGCAAGGTAGGCTTATTTTCTATCTTCAGGCCAGTTAGTTTCTCAGGCTGTGCCGAGTTGCATAGGCAGAGTTAGGTGCAATCCACGGCTGCCTCTAGTGTTGTTTGGAGAGGATTAGGGATTGCGGTCTGCATAGTTCCCACATCTCAGAGCTCGTTCTATGATTTTGGGTTATTGTCAGATCACTGTATGTGCTCTGACCTGTTGTGAGTTCTGTTTTTGTGCTCCCTCTGGTGGTTACTGATGGTACTGGGTGACTTGTGTTCTCTGCGGTCTCTGGTGTCCACCTGTTCCATCAGGTTATGGGAGTTTCCTATTTAACCTGGCTTTTTTGTAATTTCCTCGCCGGCTATCAATGTAATCAGCGTGTCTTTTTACCTCTGCTCCCTGCGTCTGTTATCTTCAGGACAAGCTAAGTTTTGATTTTCCTGTTCCACGTTTTGCTTTATTTTTGTCTTAGTCCAGCTTGCAGATATGTGATTCCTTGCTGCTGGTTGCTCTAGTGGGCTGAAATTACTCCTCATGTTCCATGAGTTGGCACATGAGTTCAAGTAATTTCAGGATGGTTTTTTGAAGGGTTTTTCGCTGACCGCGCAGTTCACTTTTGTATCCTCTGCTATCTAGCTTTAGCGGGCCTCATTTTTGCTGATTCTATTTTCATAACTACGTATGTGCTTTCCTCTCATTTCACCGTTATTACATGTGGGGGGCTGCTATTTCTGTGGGGTGTTTCTCTGGAGGCAAGTGAGGTCTGTGTTTCTTCTAATAGGGGAAGTTAATCCTTCGGCTGGCGCGAGACGTCTAGGAATCATCGTAGGCACGTTCCCCGGCTACTGCTAGTTGTGTGTTTAGGTTCAGGATCGCGGTCAGCTCAGGTTCCATCACCCTAGAGCTTGTTTTGTTTTTGTGCTTGTCCTTTTGTGATCCCCTGCCATTGGGATCATGACAGTATAGCCGGCCAGAAAAAATTGGTCATCGTTTTGGCTGAAGTAGGAGGAAAAGTAGTCTGAGGAAGTTTTTTTTTTTTTTTCCCTTCCTCAGTGTTTGCTGCCTAGCCTTAATTGCAGCTTGGCTGCTTCTTTCCTCCTCTTAATCCTTGAATGGCTCTGACCTCAGCTGTTTATCATGGTCGTCCAGAGTTTGGCTTCCAGCCTGAATAATCTTGCTGCTAAGGTTCAAAATATACAAGATTTTGTTGTACATACGCCTATGTCTGAACCTAGAATTCCTATCCCAGAGTTTTTTCCTGGAGATAGATCTAGTTTTCTGAATTTTAGGAACAATTGCAAGTTGTTTCTTTCCTTGAAATCTCACTCCTCTGGAGACCCTGCTCAGCAGGTCAAGATTGTTATATCTTTCCTGCGGGGTGACCCTCAGAATTGGGCATTTGCATTGGCACCAGGGGATCCTGCGTTGCTCAATGTGGATGCGTTTTTTCTGGCATTGGGTTTGCTCTATGAGGAACCTAACCTAGAGATTCAGGCTGAAAAAGCTTTATTGGCTCTCTCTCAGGGGCAAGATGAAGCAGAAATATATTGTCAGAAATTTCGGAAATGGTCGGTGCTTACTCAGTGGAATAAGTGCGCTCTGGCTGCAAAATTCAGAGATGGCCTTTCTGAGGCCATTAACCCCTTACCGGCATCGGACGTACTATACCGTCCGATGCCGGCTCCCCTGCTTTGATGCAGGGCTCCGCGGTGAGCCCGCACCAAAGCCGGGACATGTCAGCTGTTTTGAACAGCTGACATGTGCCCGTAATAGGCGCGGGCAGAATCGCGATCTGCCCGCACCTATTAACTAGTTAAATGCCGCTGTCAAACGCAGACAGCGGCATTTAACTACCGCTTCCGGCCGGGCGGCCGGAAATGACGTCATCGCCGACCCCCGTCACTAGGGTTGAGCGAAACGGGTCGAACATTTTCAAAAGTCGCCGACTTTTGGCTAAGTCGGGGTTTCATGAAACCCGATCCGACCCCTGTGCGGGGTCGGCCATGCGGTACGCGACTTTCGCGCCAAAGTCGCGTTTCAATGACGCGAAAAGCGCCATTTCTCAGCCAATGAAGGTAAACGCAGAGTGTGGGCAGCGTGATGACATAGGTCCTGGTCCCCACCATCTTAGAGAAGGGCATTGCAGTGATTGGCTTGCTGTCTGCGACGTCACAGGGGCTATAAAGAGGCGTTCCCGCCGACCGCCATCTTACTGCTGCTGATCTGAGCTTAGGGAGAGGTTGCTGCCGCTTTGTCAGAAGCAGGGATAGCGTTAGGCAGGGTCCATTAACCACAAAACCGCTTGTGCTGCAGCGATTTGCACTGTCCAACACCACCCTCGGTGTGCAGGGACAGTGGAAGTTTTTTTTTTTTTCCCCTCAGCGCTGTAGCTCATTGGGCTGCCCTAGAAGGCTCCCTGATAGCTGCATTGCTGTGTGTACGCCGCTGTGCAAACCAACTGCTTTTTTCAAAGCACAAATCCTCTTGTTCCTTCCTTTCTGCACAGCTATCTTTTTTGTTTGTCCACACTTTTTATTTCATTTGTGCATCAGTCCACTCCTTATTGCTGCCTGCCATACCTGGCTGAGATTACTGCAGGCAGGGAGATAGTAGCTGCCTGCCATACCTGGCTGAGATTACTGCAGGCAGGGAGATAGTAATTGTAGGACATTCCCTGTTTTTTTTTTTTTTTTTTTTTTGGTGGGAGATTAAGATTGGCAATTTGGCATTTCTGCTAGAGTGCCATCCCTGTGTGTGCCATCTCTCTCACATAGTGGGCCATAGAAAGCCTTTTCATTTTTCTGTATTTTTTTTTGTGGGGTGTATAAATTCTCCCTGATAAAAATACAGTGGGAGATTAATATTGGCCTTTGGGCTTGTGTGCCAGTCCTGAGTGTGCCATCTCTCTCACAAATAGTGGGCCATAGAAAGCCTATTTTATTTTTTTTGGGGTTTTATAAATTCTCCCTGAAAAAAAGGGAGATTAATATTGGCCTCTGGGCTTGTGTGCCAGTCCTGAGCGTGCCATCTGTGCCAGCCCTAGGCGTGCCATCTCTCTCACAAATAGTGGGCCATAGAAAGCCTATTTATTTTTTTTTTTGGTTTTATAAATTCTCCCTGAAAAAAAGGGAGATTAATATTGGCCTCTGGGCTTGTGTGCCAGTCCTGAGCGTGCCATCTGTGCCAGCCCTGAGCGTGCCATCTCTCTCACAAATAGTGGGCCATAGAAAGCCTATTTAATTTTTTTTTTTGTTTTATAAATTTTCCCTGAAAAAAGGGAGATTAATATTGGCCTCTGGGCTTGTGTGCCAGTTGTGAGCGTGCCATCTGTGCCAGTCCTGAGCGTGCCATCTCTCTCACAAATAGTGGGCCATAGAAAGCCTATTTAAATATTTTTTTGGTTTTATAAATTCTCCCAGAAAAAAAGGGAGATTAATATTGGCCTCTGGGCTTGTGTGCCAGTCCTGAGCGTGCCATCTGTGCCAGCCCTGAGCGTGCCATCTCTCTCACAAATAGTGGGCCATAGAAAGCCTATTTAATTTTTTTTTTTGTTTTATAAATTTTCCCTGAAAAAAGGGAGATTAATATTGGCCTCTGGGCTTGTGTGCCAGTTGTGAGCGTGCCATCTGTGCCAGTCCTGAGCGTGCCATCTCTCTCACAAATAGTGGGCCATAGAAAGCCTATTTAAATATTTTTTTGGTTTTATAAATTCTCCCAGAAAAAAAGGGAGATTAATATTGGCCTCTGGGCTTCTGTGCCAGTCCTGAGCGTGCCATCTGTGCCAGTCCTGAGCGTCCCATCTCTCTCACAAATAGTGGGCCATAGAAAGCCTATTTTATTTTTTTTGGGGGTTTTATAAATTCTCCCTGAAAAAAAGGGAGATTAATATTGGCCTCTGGGCTTGTGTGCCAGTCCTGAGCGTGCCATCTGTGCCAGCCCTGAGCGTGCCATCTCTCTCACAAATAGTGGGCCATAGAAAGCCTATTTAATTTTTTTTTTTGTTTTATAAATTTTCCCTGAAAAAAGGGAGATTAATATTGGCCTCTGGGCTTGTGTGCCAGTCCTGAGCGTGCCATCTGTGCCAGTCCTGAGCGTGCCATCTCTCTCACAAATAGTGGGCCATAGAAAGCCTATTTAAATATTTTTTTGGTTTTATAAATTCTCCCAGAAAAAAAGGGAGATTAATATTGGCCTCTGGGCTTGTGTGCCAGTCCTGAGCGTGCCATCTGTGCCAGCCCTGAGCGTGCCATCTCTCTCACAAATAGTGGGCCATAGAAAGCCTATTTAATTTTTTTTTTTGTTTTATAAATTTTCCCTGAAAAAAGGGAGATTAATATTGGCCTCTGGGCTTGTGTGCCAGTTGTGAGCGTGCCATCTGTGCCAGTCCTGAGCGTGCCATCTCTCTCACAAATAGTGGGCCATAGAAAGCCTATTTAAATATTTTTTTGGTTTTATAAATTCTCCCAGAAAAAAAGGGAGATTAATATTGGCCTCTGGGCTTCTGTGCCAGTCCTGAGCGTGCCATCTGTGCCAGTCCTGAGCGTCCCATCTCTCTCACAAATAGTGGGCCATAGAAAGCCTATTTTATTTTTTTGGGGGGTTTTATAAATTCTCCCTGAAAAAAAGGGAGATTAATATTGGCCTCTGGGCTTGTGTGCCAGTCCTGAGCGTGCCATCTGTGCCAGCCCTGAGCGTGCCATCTCTCTCACAAATAGTGGGCCATAGAAAGCCTATTTAATTTTTTTTTTTGTTTTATAAATTTTCCCTGAAAAAAGGGAGATTAATATTGGCCTCTGGGCTTGTGTGCCAGTTGTGAGCGTGCCATCTGTGCCAGTCCTGAGCGTGCCATCTCTCTCACAAATAGTGGGCCATAGAAAGCCTATTTAAATATTTTTTTGGTTTTATAAATTCTCCCAGAAAAAAAGGGAGATTAATATTGGCCTCTGGGCTTCTGTGCCAGTCCTGAGCGTGCCATCTGTGCCAGTCCTGAGCGTCCCATCTCTCTCACAAATAGTGGGCCATAGAAAGCCTATTTTATTTTTTTTGGGGGTTTTATAAATTCTCCCTGAAAAAAAGGGAGATTAATATTGGCCTCTGGGCTTGTGTGCCAGTCCTGAGCGTGCCATCTGTGCCAGCCCTGAGCGTGCCATCTCTCTCACAAATAGTGGGCCATAGAAAGCCTATTTAATTTTTTTTTTGGTTTTATAAATTTTCCCTGAAAAAAGGGAGATTAATATTGGCCTCTGGGCTTGTGTGCCAGTTGTGAGCGTGCCATCTGTGCCAGTCCTGAGCGTGCCATCTCTCTCACAAATAGTGGGCCATAGAAAGCCTATTTAAATATTTTTTTGGTTTTATAAATTCTCCCAGAAAAAAAGGGAGATTAATATTGGCCTCTGGGCTTCTGTGCCAGTCCTGAGCGTGCCATCTGTGCCAGTCCTGAGCGTCCCATCTCTCTCACAAATAGTGGGCCATAGAAAGCCTATTTTATTTTTTTTGGGGGTTTTATAAATTCTCCCTGAAAAAAAAGGGAGATTAATATTGGCCTCTGGGCTTGTGTGCCAGTCCTGAGCGTGCCATCTGTGCCAGCCCTGAGCGTGCCATCTCTCTCACAAATAGTGGGCCATAGAAAGCCTATTTAATTTTTTTTTTTGTTTTATAAATTTTCCCTGAAAAAAGGGAGATTAATATTGGCCTCTGGGCTTGTGTGCCAGTTGTGAGCGTGCCATCTGTGCCAGTCCTGAGCGTGCCATCTCTCTCACAAATAGTGGGCCATAGAAAGCCTATTTAAATATTTTTTTGGTTTTATAAATTCTCCCAGAAAAAAAGGGAGATTAATATTGGCCTCTGGGCTTCTGTGCCAGTCCTGAGCGTGCCATCTGTGCCAGTCCTGAGCGTCCCATCTCTCTCACAAATAGTGGGCCATAGAAAGCCTATTTTTTTTTTTTGGGGGGTTTTATAAATTCTCCCTGAAAAAAAAGGGAGATTAATATTGGCCTCTGGGCTTGTGTGCCAGTCCTGAGCGTGCCATCTGTGCCAGCCCTGAGCGTGCCATCTCTCTCACAAATAGTGGGCCATAGAAAGCCTATTTAATTTTTTTTTTTGTTTTATAAATTTTCCCTGAAAAAAGGGAGATTAATATTGGCCTCTGGGCTTGTGTGCCAGTTGTGAGCGTGCCATCTGTGCCAGTCCTGAGCGTGCCATCTCTCTCACAAATAGTGGGCCATAGAAAGCCTATTTAAATATTTTTTTGGTTTTATAAATTCTCCCAGAAAAAAAGGGAGATTAATATTGGCCTCTGGGCTTCTGTGCCAGTCCTGAGCGTGCCATCTGTGCCAGTCCTGAGCGTCCCATCTCTCTCACAAATAGTGGGCCATAGAAAGCCTATTTTATTTTTTTTGGGGGTTTTATAAATTCTCCCTGAAAAAAAAGGGAGATTAATATTGGCCTCTGGGCTTGTGTGCCAGTCCTGAGCGTGCCATCTGTGCCAGCCCTGAGCGTGCCATCTCTCTCACAAATAGTGGGCCATAGAAAGCCTATTTAATTTTTTTTTTTGTTTTATAAATTTTCCCTGAAAAAAGGGAGATTAATATTGGCCTCTGGGCTTGTGTGCCAGTTGTGAGCGTGCCATCTGTGCCAGTCCTGAGCGTGCCATCTCTCTCACAAATAGTGGGCCATAGAAAGCCTATTTAAATATTTTTTTGGTTTTATAAATTCTCCCAGAAAAAAAGGGAGATTAATATTGGCCTCTGGGCTTCTGTGCCAGTCCTGAGCGTGCCATCTGTGCCAGTCCTGAGCGTCCCATCTCTCTCACAAATAGTGGGCCATAGAAAGCCTATTTTATTTTTTTTTTGGGTTTTAGAAATTCTCCCTGGAAAAAAAAAGGGAGATTAATATTGCCCTTTGGGCTTGTGTGCCAGTACTAAGCGTTCCATCTCTCTCTCTCTCTCAGTCAGTGGGCCATAGAACGCCTATTTTTGGTTTTATTTGTTTTCTAAATTCTCCCTGAAAAAATCATTTTATTTTATTTGGTTTCTAAATTCTTCCTGATAAAATCATATTTTTTTTATTATTTTTATTTCTAAAGTCTCCCTGAAAAAAAAAAAAAAAAAACAACCAAAAAAACAGTGGGAGATTAATATTGGCCTTTCTGCTTGTGTGCCAGTCTTGACTCCTGGGTGTGCCATCTCTCTCTCTCTCTCTCTCTCTCTCTCTCCAATTGTGGTCCATAGAAAGCCTATATTTTTTTTCCTTGATTTGGGTTCTAAAATCTACCAGAGAAAATAACTACATCAATCATTGGTAGAAAAATATTGGCCTCTGGGTTTGTGTGCCACTCCTGACTCCTGTGTGCGTCATCTCTCAGTCAGTGGGCCATAGAACGCCTATTTTTGTTTTTATTTGTTTTATAAATTCTCCCTGAAAAAATCATTTTATTTTATTTGGTTTCTAAATTCTTCCTGATAAAATCATATTTTTTTTATTATTTTTTTTTCTAAAGTCTCCCTGAAAAAAAAAAAAAAAAAAAAAAAAAAAAAAAAAAAACAGTGGGAGATTAATATTGGCCTTTCTGCTTGTGTGCCAGTCTTGACTCCTGGGTGTGCCATCTCTCTCTCTCTCTCTCTCCAATTGTGGTCCATAGAAAGCCTACATTTTTTTTCCTTGATTTGGGTTCCAAAATCTACCAGAGAAAATAACTCCATCAATCATTGGTAGAAAAATATTGGCCTCTGGGCTTGTGTGCCACTCCTGATTCCTGTGTGCGTCATCTCTCACTCAGTGGCCCATAGAAAGCATATAGTTTGTTACATTTGTTTTCTAAATTCTCCCTGCAAAAATCTATTTTTTTTTTTTGGGGGGGTTTCTAAAGTGTTCCTGAAAAAAAAAAAAAAAAAAAAAAAATAATAGTGTGACATTAATATTAACATTTGTGCTTCAGTGACAGTCCTGCGTGTGGGGCATCTCTCTAATTTGCAGCCACCAAAAAAAGAGTGTGTAACATTGGGCCTGATTTTCGCTGTGGTCTCACCAACCTGTAAAGGGGTAGCTAAATCATACTGAAGTTATAGCTCACCGTGTAAGTTGTGTGACTGCAACAAATAACGTTAGTTTGGTTACGTTTTTAAAACAATGAGGAAGTCTAGTGGAAGAGGTCGTGGCCGGGGGCGTTCATTGTCAGCTGGTAATGAGGGTAGTGGTAGTGGTGGAGCATCAGGTGGTCGTGGGGGAAAAAATATTGCACCTAAGTCTGGAGCTGTGGAGCCAGGTTCGTCGTCCGGCTACACAAGGCCTCGAACGCTCCCTTTTCTGGGATTAGGAAAACCGCTTTTAAAGCCGGAGCAGCAAGAGCAAGTTTTGGCTTATCTTGCTGACTCAGCCTCTAGCTCTTTTGCCTCATCTCGTGAAACTGGTAAAAGTAAAAGCAGCGCGTCGTTAGTGGATGTTCACGGTCAGGGACAAGTCACTTCCTTGTCCTCTTCAGCAAAAACAACAACAGAGAAGAATGCAGCAGGCGACACAACGGGTTACTCCATGGAGCTCTTTACACATACCGTCCCTGGCTTAGAAAGTGAAGCAGTTAACAGTCCATGCCCATTACAAATTGAATCTGACATGGAGTGCACTGACGCACAGCCACAGCCAGACTACTATGCTGGTCCTTTGACTCAGACCACAACATTGCCCTCGCAGGGTGCTGATCAAGAATCAGACCCTGATGAGACTATGTTGCCCCATCACGAACGCTATACCACCGAACGACACGGTGACACAGACGAAGTTGCGCAGGAGGTACAAGAAGAGTTATTAGATGACCCAGTTCTTGACCCCGATTGGCAGCCATTGGGGGAACAGGGTGCAGGCGGCAGCAGTTCTGAAGCAGAGGAGGAGGAGGGGCCGCAGCAGGCATCAACATCGCCACAGGTTCCATCTGCCGGGCCCGTATCTTGCCCAAAACGCGTGGCAAAGCCAAAACCTGGTGGAGGACAGCGTGGCCATCCGGTTAAAGCTCAGTCTGCAA
Source organism: Ranitomeya imitator (assembly GCF_032444005.1). Lineage (NCBI taxonomy): Eukaryota > Metazoa > Chordata > Amphibia > Anura > Dendrobatidae > Ranitomeya > Ranitomeya imitator. The sequence continues at coordinate 614,192,078 of NC_091284.1, forward strand.
TGCCTGAAAAGGTATCCGATGCTAGAAAGAGTGCAGTCTGGCATTTTTTTAAACAACATCCAATTGATCAGCGCAAAGTCATCTGTCAAAAATGTTCTACTTCCTTAAGCAGAGGTCAGAATCTGAAAAGTCTCAATACTAGTTGCATGCATAGACATTTAACCACCATGCATTTGAAAGCTTGGACTAACTACCAAACGTCCCTTAAGGTTGTTGCACCCTCGGCCAATGAAGCTAGTCATCAACGCAACATCCCTTCCGGCAGTGTAGGACCACCATTTAGCGCACCACCTGCTGTATCTGTGCAGGTATCTTTGCCAGGCCAAAGCAGTCAGGGTCAGGGAATCACCAGTTTCGTAGTAGGAAACACTGCATCTAGGGCACCGGCGGCAACAATACCATCTCCCACCGTCTCTCAGTCTGCCATGTCCACCGGCACCCCCGCTAGTTCCACGATCTCCAGCTCTCCAGTCCAGCTCACCCTACATGAGACTATGGTTAGAAAAAGGAAATACTTAGCCTCGCATCCGCGTACACAGGGTTTGAACGCCCACATAGCTAGACTAATCTCGTTAGAGATGATGCCCTACCGGTTAGTTGAAAGCGAAGCTTTCAAAGACCTGATGGACTACGCTGTACCACGCTACGAGCTACCCAGTCGACACTTTTTTTCCAGAAAAGCCATCCCAGCCCTCCACCAGCATGTTAAAGAGCGCATCGTCCATGCACTCAGGCAATCTGTGAGCACAAAGGTGCACCTGACAACAGATGCATGGACCAGTAGGCATGGCCAGGGACGTTACGTGTCCATCACGGCACACTGGGTAAATGTGGTGGATTCAGGGTCCACAGGGGACAGCAAGTTTGGGACAGTTCTGCCTAGCCCACGGTCTAGTAAACAGTTGTCTGTAGCTGTTCGCACCCCCTCCTCCTCCTCCTCCTCCTCCTCGTCCTCCTGCAGAAGCAAGAGCTCGTCCACAGACCGCAGTCGCACAAACACTCCATCCGCACCTGCCACTGTTGCACACCAGGTCTCCCATTATGGGGCAGCTACTGGCATACGTCAGCAGGCTGTATTGGCTATGAAGTGTTTGGGCGACAATAGACACACCGCGGAAGTTCTGTCCGAGTTCTTGCAGCAAGAAACGCAGTCGTGGCTGGGCACTGTAGATCTTGAGGCAGGCAAGGTAGTGAGTGATAACGGAAGGAATTTCATGGCTGCCATCTCCCTTTCCCAACTGAAACACATTCCTTGCCTGGCTCACACCTTAAACCTGGTGGTGCAGTGCTTCCTGAAAAGTTATCCGGGGTTATCCGACCTGCTCCTCAAAGTGCGTGGACTTTGCGCACATATCCGCCGTTCGCCTGTACACTCCAGCCGTATGCAGACCTATCAGCGTTCTTTGAACCTTCCCCAGCATCGCCTAATCATAGACGTTGCAACAAGGTGGAACTCAACACTGCACATGCTTCAGAGACTGTGCGAACAGAGGCGGGCTGTTATGTTTTTGTGGGAGGATACACATACACGGGCAGGCAGTAGGATGGCAGACATGGAGTTGTCAGGTGTGCAGTGGTCGAAGATTCAAGACATGTGTCAAGTCCTTCAGTGTTTTGAGGAATGCACACGGCTGGTTAGTGCAGACAACGCCATAATAAGCATGAGCATCCCCCTAATGCGTCTGCTGATGCAAAGTTTGACGCACATAAAGGATCAGGCGTCTGCACCAGAGGAAGAGGAAAGCCTTGATGACAGTCAGCGATTGTCTGGTCAGGGCAGTGTACATGACGAGGTACCGGGCGAAGAGGAGGTGGAGGATGAGGAGGATGATGGGGATGAGTATATTTTTAATGAGGAAGCTTTCCCGGGGGCACGGGAAATTGGTGGCGTGGCAAGGCCGGGTTCTGGTTTTTTGAGGGACACAAGTGACGTAGATTTGCCTGCAACTGCCCCTCAACCAAGCACAACCGCAGATTTGACAACGGGAACTTTGGCCCACATGGCGGATTATGCCTTGCGTATCCTCAAAAGGGACACACGCATTACAAAAATGATGAACGATGACGATTACTGGTTGGCCTGCCTCCTTGATCCTCGCTATAAAGGCAAATTGCAAAATATTATGCCACATGAGAACTTGGAACTAATATTAGCAACAAAACAATCAACTCTTGTTGACCGTTTGCTTCTGGCATTCCCTGCACACAGCGCCCGTGATCGTTCTCACACGAGCTCCAGGGGCCAGCAGACCAGAGGTGTTAGAGGGGCAGAAATCAGAAGTGGCGTTGGCCAGAGGGGTTTTCTGACCAGGTTGTGGAGTGATTTTTCTATGACCGCAGACAGGACAGGTACTGCAGCATCAATTCAAAGTGACAGGAGACAACATTTGTCCAGTATGGTTACAAACTATTTTTCATCCCTTATCGACGTTCTCCCTCAACCGTCATTCCCATTTGATTACTGGGCATCCAAATTAGACACCTGGCCAGAATTGGCAGAATATGCATTGCAGGAGCTTGCTTGCCCGGCAGCTAGTGTCCTATCAGAAAGAGTATTCAGTGCTGCAGGTTCAATACTAACAGAAAAAAGGACTCGTCTGGCTACCCAAAATGTAGATGATCTAACCTTCATTAAAATGAACCACAACTGGATTTCAAAATCTTTTGCCCCACCCTGCCCGGCTGACACCTAGCTTTCCTATGAAAAGGTCTTGCCTGTGGACTATTCTGAATGACTTTTCCAATCTCGTAATTTTCTTCACCTGATTGTCCAGCATACGACATGTTTCCACCTCACGAAATGGCCAAACTCCCCACACGGGGCCGTGCTATCGCCACTTTGCGCTTGGACCCTTGAGAGTGCTGTTTGTCTGAAGAGGTGGGTGTGGCCGCTTTTGGTCGACGGCACTGCCACTGGGTCCCTCATAGTACAATAAAGTGTCTCTGGCGGTGGTGGTGCGCACCCAACGTCAGACACACCGTTGTAATATGAGGGGCCCTGTGCCTGTACCGCCGGCCACAAGACAGTTCCCCCCCCCAGCTCAAACAGTGCTCTACCACTAGCAAAATTATCTCTCACAGCTTCACCAATGTGTAGTCTAGCCGCTGACATCCTTCAATGCCTGGCACTGACAATACCATTGTTTTGACATTTTTGTTATGTTAGGCCTTCGAAGCCTGTCTGCGGTCCCTTCTTTCTACAACTACTACACTGACCAGGCAACTGCTGGCCGTGTTACCCTGGAACCAATTTAAAAGTGCCTACAGTCAGCCCAATTTTGTTATGTTAGGCCTTCGAAGACTGTCTGCCGTCACTCCTTCCACTAGACTTCCACTGACCATACACTGCTGCCCATGTACCCCTGGAACCAATTTAAAGTGCCTACAGCCAGCCCAATTTTGTTATGTTAGGCCTTCGAAGCCTGTCTGCGGTCACTCCTTCCACTAGACTTCCACTGACCAGACCACTGCTGCCCGTGTACCCCTGGAACCAATTTAAAAGTGCCTACAGCCAGCCCAAGTTTGTTATGTTAGGCCTTGGAAGCCTGTCTGCGGTCACTCCTTCCACTAGACTTCCACTGACCAGACCACTGCTGCCCGTGTACCCCTGGAACCAATTTAAAAGTGCCTACAGCCAGCCCAAGTTTGTTATGTTAGGCCTTGGAAGCCTGTCTGCGGTCACTCCTTCCACTAGACTTCCACTGACCAGACCACTGCTGCCCGTGTACCCCTGGAACCAATTTAAAAGTGCCTACAGCCAGCCCAAGTTTGTTATGTTAGGCCTTCTAAGCCTGTCTGCGGTCCATTCTTTCAACTACTACTACACTGACCAGGTCACTGCTGCCCGTGTACCCCTGGAACCAATTTAAAATTGCCTACAGCCAGCCCAATTTTTTTATTTTAGGCCTTCGATGCCTGTCTGCGGTCCATTCTTTCAACTACTACTACACTGACCAGGTCACTGCTGCCCGTGTACCCCTGGAACCAATTTAAAATTGCCTACAGCCATGTGTTATTATTTTAGGCCTTCGATGCCTGTCTGCGGTCACTCCTTCCACTAGGCCTCCACTGACCACACCACTGCTGTCCGTGTATCCCTGGAACCAATTTAAAATTGCCTACAGCCAGCCCAATTTTTTTATTTTAGGCCTTCGATGCCTGTCTGCGGTCCATTCTTTCAACTACTACTACACTGACCAGGTCACTGCTGCCCGTGTACCCCTGGAACCAATTTAAAATTGCCTACAGCCATGTGTTATTATTTTAGGCCTTCGATGCCTGTCTGCGGTCACTCCTTCCACTAGGCCTCCACTGACCACACCACTGCTGTCCGTGTACCCCTGGAACCAATTTAAAATTGCCTACAGCCAGCCCAATTTTTTTATTTTAGGCCTTCGATGCCTGTCTGCGGTCCATTCTTTCAACTACTACTACACTGACCAGGTCACTGCTGCCCGTGTACCCCTGGAACCAATTTAAAATTGCCTACAGCCATGTGTTATTATTTTAGGCCTTCGATGCCTGTCTGCGGTCACTCCTTCCACTAGGCCTCCACTGACCACACCACTGCTGTCCGTGTACCCCTGGAACCAATTTAAAATTGCCTACAGCCAGCCCAATTTTTTTATTTTAGGCCTTCGATGCCTGTCTGCGGTCCATTCTTTCAACTACTACTACACTGACCAGGTCACTGCTGCCCGTGTACCCCTGGAACCAATTTAAAATTGCCTACAGCCATGTGTTATTATTTTAGGCCTTCGATGCCTGTCTGCGGTCACTCCTTCCACTAGGCCTCCACTGACCACACCACTGCTGTCCGTGTACCCCTGGAACCAATTTAAAATTGCCTACAGCCAGCCCAATTTTTTTATTTTAGGCCTTCGATGCCTGTCTGCGGTCCATTCTTTCAACTACTACTACACTGACCAGGTCACTGCTGCCCGTGTACCCCTGGAACCAATTTAAAATTGCCTACAGCCATGTGTTATTATTTTAGGCCTTCGATGCCTGTCTGCGGTCACTCCTTCCACTAGGCCTCCACTGACCACACCACTGCTGTCCGTGTACCCCTGGAACCAATTTAAAATTGCCTACAGCCATGTGTTATTATTTTAGGCATTCGATGCCTGTCTGCGGTCCATTTTTTCAACTACTACTACACTGACCAGGTCACTGCTGCCCGTGTACCCCTGGAACCAATTTAAAATTGCCTACAGCCATGTGTTATTATTTTAGGCCTTCGATGCCTGTCTGCGGTCACTCCTTCCACTAGGCCTCCACTGACCACACCACTGCTGCCCGTGTACCCCTGGAACCAATTTAAAATTGCCTACAGCCAGCCCAATTTTTTTATTTTAGGCCTTCGATGCCTGTCTGCGGTCCATTCTTTCAACTACTACTACACTGACCAGGTCACTGCTGCCCGTGTACCCCTGGAACCAATTTAAAATTGCCTACAGCCATGTGTTATTATTTTAGGCCTTCGATGCCTGTCTGCGGTCACTCCTTCCACTAGGCCTCCACTGACCACACCACTGCTGCCCGTGTACCCCTGGAACCAATTTAAAATTGCCTACAGCCAGCCCAATTTTTTTATTTTAGGCCTTCGATGCCTGTCTGCGGTCCATTCTTTCAACTACTACTACACTGACCAGGTCACTGCTGCCCGTGTACCCCTGGAACCAATTTAAAATTGCCTACAGCCATGTGTTATTATTTTAGGCCTTCGATGCCTGTCTGCGGTCACTCCTTCCACTAGGCCTCCACTGACCACACCACTGCTGTCCGTGTACCCCTGGAACCAATTTAAAATTGCCTACAGCCATGTGTTATTATTTTAGGCCTTCGATGCCTGTCTGCGGTCCATTCTTTCAACTACTACTACACTGACCAGGGCACTGCTGGCCGTGTACCCCTGGAACCAACATCAGAAAATATAAAAATAAGTATTTTGCTTATAAAAAAGAAAATACTGGTGAGATATCAAATGCAGACATTTTAACATTAAAAACAAACACACAACTAAAATCTGGTACAGTACTAAAAATGGCCACCAGCTACAATTACTTTCTCCTGCAAGTAGTTAACTGAAAGTTTTTTTAAATTGAAAACACACATATGGCATCCACCGAGTGTTGTCCTGTCGCGTCTTCTTTATATTATTACCGAGAAGATGCAAAATAATGAAAATAATAAAATCATTAATTACCAAAATAATAGAGAAAGTCAACACCACATTGCAAATAAACATTCATTCCAAATAAAGAAGCAGGGCGCGTCCGAGGGTGAGTATATACCTAATAAGAATCTAATCACCCTCGGACGCGCAATGCTTATTTCCAACAGCCTTCCTTCCTAAGAATCAGCCCTTCCGTCGTGTAGAGAGACGTTGTGTTACACTCCAAGGTGTTCCCCAGGTTGCCTTTCCTGAGCTTCGATCTTCCGGCTCTCGTTTAGTAGTTCTTGGAAACTACTCTGCATTAGGCCTTCAAATTGGGTATGGGGTGTAGAGAGATGGTGTGTTCCACTCCAAGGTGTTCCCCAGGTTGCCTTTCCTGAGCTTCGATCTTCCGGCTCTCGTTTAGTAGTTGTTGGAAACTACGCTGCATTAGGCCTTCAAATTGGGTATGGGGTGTAGCGAGAGGGTGTGTTACACTCCAAGGTGTTCCCCAGGTTGCCTTTCCTGAGCTTCGATCTTCCGGCTCTCGTTTAGTAGTTCTTGGAAACTACACTGCATTAGGCCTTCAAATTGGGTATGGGGTGTAGAGAGAGGGTGTGTTACACTCCAAGGTGTTCCCCAGGTTGCCTTTCCTGAGCTTCGATATTCCGGCTCTCGTTTAGTAGTTGTCGGAAACTACGCTGCATTAGGCCTACAAATTGGGTATGGGGTGTAGAGAGAGGGTGTGTTACACTCCAAGGTGTTCCCCAGGTTGCCTTTCCTGAGCTTCGATCTTCATGCTCTCGTTTAGTAGTTGTCGGAAACTACGCTGCATTAGGCCTACAAATTGGGTATGGGGTGTAGAGAGAGGGTGTGTTACACTCCAAGGTGTTCCCCAGGTTGCCTTTCCTGAGCTTCGATCTTCATGCTCTCGTTTAGTAGTTGTCGGAAACTACGCTGCATTAGGCCTACAAATTGGGTATGGGGTGTAGAGAGAGGGTTTGTTACACTCCAAGGTGTTCCCCAGGTTGCCTTTCCTGAGCTTCGATCTTCCGGCTCTCGTTTAGTAGTTGTTGGAAACTACGCTGCATTAGGCCTTCAAATTGGGTATGGGGTGTAGCGAGAGGGTGTGTTACACTCCAAGGTGTTCCCCAGGTTGCCTTTCCTGAGCTTCGATCTTCCGGCTCTCGTTTAGTAGTTCTTGGAAACTACACTGCATTAGACCTTCAAATTGGGTATGGGGTGTAGAGAGAGGGTGTGTTACACTCTAAGGTGTTCCCCAGGTTTCCTTGCCATTGCTTCGGTCTTCCGACTCTCGTTTAGTAGTTGTAGAAAAGTACACTGCATTAGGCCATACAAAATGGGTATGGGGTGGAGAGAGATGGTGTGTTACACTCCAAGGTGTTCCCCAGGTTGCCTTTCCTGAGCTTCTATCTTCAGGCTCTCATTAAATTGTGGTTAAATGGAACAACTGCATTTGGCGTACTAGTTGGTTTGGGGCCTACTATCGGTGTCTGCCACTCCTTGCTGTTCTCCTCCACTGAACAAAGCTGTGCCGCCTGTTTACTACGGTTGCCAATTTTGAACTGCATTTCGACTACTTACTGATTTGGCCCTACTCTCTGTGTCAGCCTCTCATTCCAGTTGTCCTCCACTGCAATGCCCCCTGGTTATTCCTGTGTTACCAATTTTGAACTGCATTTAGCCCACTTTCTTCTTTGGGCCTATATCTGTGTTTCCACTTCATCGTGCCCATTGCCCAGCCAGTGATAGATGAGTCTGCTGGTACATTGACCCATAACGCAACATTCCCCGTGCACGCTACACAACAACATTGTGACCCTGCTGAAAGTCAGGTTGCTCTTCCCGCATACCATACCACCTTACACGGGGACAAAGAGGAAGGTGCAGATGAAAGTGCAGGTTCCTTCATCAGGTGGGGGGAGGAATACTAGTTGGCGACGTCACTGGCACAGGGCCTCTCATAGTACGCAAAAGTGTTGCTGCCGGTGGGAGGCGCCCCCGCCGTGCAAACACACCGCTGTACTTTGAGGGGCCCTGTGCCAGTGCCAATGCCAACGAGTGGGCCCCCCCTGCTTGCTCAGGTTCACAGCACTTGCAAAGTTGAAATACTTACCTCTCCCTGCTCCACTGCCGTGACGTGGTCCAGATTTCCTGGGCCCACTAATTACTTGAACCAGCCCTACCCCCCACAACTTTAGCCAAATGACCCCCAATTTCAAATGCCTTCCAATTATTATAAGGTAAATTACGCTTGACAAGCTTCATTAAGAAGAATGGATGGTTTTGACATTAAAATGGCCACTCTAGGTGTTTTCCTGGCCCCCACTCACTGCCGACTATGCTGCCCCATTGACTTGCATTGGGTTTCGTGTTTCGGTCGATCCCGACTTTACGTCATAATCGGCCGATTTCACTCGACCCGACTTTGGACATAGTCGGGTTTCGCAAAACCCGGCTCGACTCTAAAAAGGTCAAGGTCGCTCAACTCTACCCGTCACATGTCCGGGGGTCGGCGATGCGTCTCCATTGTAGCCATAGAGGTCCTTGAGACCTCTATGGTTACTGATTGCCCGTCGCTGTGAGCGCCACCCTGTGGTCGGCGCTCACAGCACACGTGCAATTCTGCTACATAGCAGCGATCAGCAGATCGCTGCTATGTAGCAGAGCCGATCGGCTTGTGCCTGCTTCTAGCCTCTCATGGAGGCTATTGAAGCATGGCAAAAGTAAAAAAAAAAAGTTTTAAAAAATGTGAAAAAAATAAAAAAAACATAAAAGTTTAAATCACCCCCCTTTCGCCCCAATCAAAATAAATCAATAAAAAAAATATCAAATCTACGCATATTTGGTATCGCCGCGCTCAGAATTGCCCGATCTATCAAATAAAAAAAAGTATTAACCTGATCGCTAAACAGCGTAGCGGGAAAAAAACTCGAAACGCCAGAATTACGTTTTTTTGGTCGCCGCGACATTGCATTAAAATGCAATAACGGGCGATGAAAAGAACGTATCTGCACCGAAATGCTATCATTAAAAACGTCATCTCGGCACGCAAAAAATAAGCCCTCAACCGACCCCAGATCACGAAAAATGGAGACGCTACGAGTATCGGAAAATGGCGCAATTTTTATTTTTTTTTTTTTAGCAAAGTTTGGAATTTTTTTTCACCACTTAGATAAAAAATAACCTAGTCATGTTTGGTGTCTATGAACTCGTAATGACCTGGAGAATCATAATGGCAGGTCATTTTTAGCATTTAGTGAACCTAGCAAAAAAGCCAAACAAAAAACCAATGTGGGATTGCACTTTTTTTGCAATTTCACCGCACTTGGAATTTTTTTCCCGTTTTCTAGTATACGACATGCTAAAACCAATGATGTCGTTCAAAAGTACAACTCGTCCCGCAAAAAATAAGCCCTCACATGGCCAAATTGACGGAAAAATAAAAAAGTTATGGCTCTGGGAAGGAGGGGAGCGAAAAACGAACATGGAAAAACGAAAAATCCCCTGGTCATGAAGGGGTTAAAGATGTTATGGTGGGGTTCCCGGCGCCTACAGGTCTGAATGAGTCCATGACTATGGCTATTCAGATTGATCGGCGTTTACGGGAGCGCAAACCTGTGCACCATTTGGCGGTGTCTTCTGAACAGGCACCTGAGATAATGCAATGTGATAGAATTCAGTCCAGAAGTGAACGGCAAGATTATAGGCGGAAAAATGGATTGTGTTTTTATTGTGGTGATTCAGCTCATGTTATATCAGCATGCTCTAAACGCACAAAAAAGGTTGATAAGTCTGTTGCCATTGGTACTTTACAGTCTAAGTTCATTCTGTCTGTGACTCTGATTTGTTCATTATCATCCATTTCCGTCGATGCCTATGTGGATTCAGGCGCTGCCCTGAGTCTTATGGATTGGTCATTTGCCAATCGCTGTGGGTTTAGTCTGGAACCTCTGGAAGTTCCTATTCCTTTGAAAGGAATTGACTCTACACCTTTGGCTATGAATAAACCTCAGTACTGGACACAAGTGACCATGCGTATGACTCCCGTTCATCAGGAGGTGATTCGCTTCCTGGTACTGTATAATTTACATGATGTCTTAGTGCTTGGTCTGCCATGGTTACAAACTCATAACCCAGTCCTGGACTGGAAAACAATGTCTGTGTTAAGCTGGGGATGTCAGGGGGTTCATGATGATGCATCTCCGATTTCTATAGCTTCATCTACTCCTTCTGAGGTTCCGGTATTTTTGTCTGATTATCGGGAGGTTTTTGAGGAGCCTAAGCTCAGTTCGCTTCCTCCTCACAGGGATTGCGATTGTGCTATAGATTTGATTCCTGGCAGTAAATTCCCTAAAGGTCGTTTGTTCAATCTGTCAGTGCCAGAGCATGCTGCTATGCGGAATTATGTTAAGGAGTCTTTGGAAAAGGGACATATCCGTCCATCTTCGTCCCCTTTGGGAGCAGGTTTTTTTTTTCGTGGCCAAAAAAGATGGTTCCTTGAGGCCTTGCATAGATTATCGTCTTTTGAATAAGATTACAGTCAAATATCAGTATCCTTTGCCATTGTTGACTGATTTGTTCGCTCGCATTAAGGGGGCCAAATGGTTCACTAAGATTGATCTTCGGGGTGCGTATAATCTTGTGCGGATAAGGCAGGGTGATGAGTGGAAAACCGCATTTAATACGCCTGAGGGCCATTTCGAGTATTTGGTGATGCTTTTTGGACTTTCTAATGCTCCTTCTGTCTTCCAGTCTTTTATGCACGATATTTTCCGTAAATATCTGGATAAATTTATTATCGTGTATTTGGATGATGTTTTGTTTTTTTCTGATGACTGGGAGTCTCATGTTCAGCAGGTCAGAAAGGTGTTTCAGGTCCTGCGGGCCAATTCTTTGTTTGTAAAGGGTTCTAAATGTCTCTTTGGAGTCCAGAAGATTTCTTTTTTGGGGTATATTTTTTCCCCTTCTACTATTGAGATGGATCCCGTCAAGGTTCAGGCTATTTGTGACTGGACGCAGCCTACATCTCTTAAGAGTCTACAGAAGTTCTTGGGCTTTGCTAATTTTTATCGTCGCTTCATAACTAATTTTTCTAGTGTTGTTAAGCCTTTGACGGATTTGACTAAGAAGGGTGCTGATGTTACTGATTGGTCTCCTGCGGCTGTGGAGGCCTTTCAGGAATTTAAGCGCCGGTTTTCTTCTGCCCCTGTGTTGCGTCAGCCAGATACGTCGCTTCCTTTTCAGGTTGAGGTTGATGCTTCCGAGATCGGAGCGGGGGCGGTTTTGTCACAGAGAAGCTCCGATGGCTCACTGATGAAGCCATGTGCATTCTTTTCTAGGAAATTTTCGCCCGCTGAACGGAATTATGATGTCGGTAATCGGGAGCTGTTGGCCATGAAGTGGGCATTTGAGGAGTGGCGTCATTGGCTTGAGGGTGCTAGACATCGTGTGGTGGTCTTGACTGATCACAAAAATCTGATGTACCTTGAGTCTGCCAAGCGTCTGAATCCTAGACAGGCTCGTTGGTCACTGTTTTTCTCCCGTTTCAATTTTGTGGTTTCATACCTGCCAGGTTCAAAGAATGTGAAGGCGGATGCTCTTTCTAGGAGTTTTGTGCCTGACTCCCCTGGAAATTCTGAGCCCACTGGTATCCTTAGGGATGGGGTGATTTTGTCGGCTGTCTCCCCAGACTTGCGACGTGCTTTGCAGGAGTTTCAGGCGGATAAACCTGATCGTTGTCCGCCGGAAAGACTGTTTGTTCCGGATAATTGGACCAGTAGAGTCATCTCCGAGGTCCATTCTTCTGTGTTGGCAGGTCATCCTGGAATATTTGGTACTAGAGACTTGGTGGCCAGGTCTTTTTGGTGGCCTTCCTTGTCGAGGGATGTGCGTTCTTTCGTGCAGTCTTGTGGAGTTTGCGCTCGGGCTAAGCCTTGCTGTTCTCGGGCCAGTGGATTGTTGTCACCTTTGCCTATCCCGAAGAGGCCTTGGACGCACATTTCCATGGACTTTATTTCGGATCTCCCTGTCTCTCAAAAAATGTCCGTCATATGGGTTGTGTGTGACCGCTTTTCTAAGATGGTTCATCTGGTACCCTTGCCTAAGTTACCTTCCTCCTCTGAGTTGGTCCCTCTGTTTTTTCAAAACGTGGTCCGTTTGCATGGCATTCCGGAGAACATCGTTTCTGACAGGGGATCCCAGTTTGTGTCTAGATTTTGGCGGACGTTCTGTGCTAAGATGGGCATTGATTTGTCCTTTTCGTCTGCATTCCATCCTCAGACGAATGGCCAGACGGAACGAACTAATCAGACTTTGGAAACTTATTTGAGGTGTTTTGTTTCTGCTGATCAAGATAACTGGGTTTCCTTTTTGCCGCTTGCCGAATTTGCCCTTAATAATCGGGCTAGTTCTGCTACCTTGGTTTCTCCTTTCTTTTGTAATTCGGGGTTTCATCCTCGTTTTTCCTCTGGTCAGGTGGAGCCTTCTGATTGTCCTGGAGTGGACATGGTGGTGGATAGGTTGCATCAGATTTGGAGTCATGTGGTGGACAATTTGAAGTTGTCCCAGGAGAGGGCTCAGCAGTTTGCTAATCGCCGTCGCCGCGTGGGTCCTCGACTTCTTGTTGGGGACTTGGTGTGGTTGTCTTCTCGTTTTGTTCCTATGAAGGTCTCTTCTCCTAAGTTCAAGCCTCGGTTCATCGGTCCCTATAGGATCTTGGAAATTCTTAACCCTGTGTCGTTTCGTTTGGATCTCCCGGCATCGTTTGCTATTCATAATGTGTTCCATCGGTTGTTGTTGCGGAAGTATGAGGTACCTGTTGTTCCTTCGCTTGAGCCTCCTGCTCCGGTGCTGGTGGAGGGTGAATTGGAGTATGTTGTGGAGAAGATCTTGGATTCTCGTGTTTCCAGACGGAAACTCCAGTATTTGGTCAAGTGGAAGGGTTATGGTCAGGAGGATAATTCTTGGGTGATTGCCTCTGATGTTCATGCTGCCGATTTGGTCCGTGCTTTTCATAGGGCTCATCCTGGTCGCCCCGGTGGTTCTCGTGAGGGTTCGGTGACCCCTCCTCAAGGGGGGGGTACTGTTGTGAGTTCTGTTTTTGGGCTCCCTCTGGTGGTTACTGATGGTACTGGGTGACTTGTGTTCTCTGCGGTCTCTGGTGTCCACCTGTTCCATCAGGTTATGGGAGTTTCCTATTTAACCTGGCTTTTTTGTAATTTCCTCGCCGGCTATCAATGTAATCAGCGTGTCTTTTTACCTCTGCTCCCTGCGTCTGTTATCTTCAGGACAAGCTAAGTTTTGATTTTCCTGTTCCATGTTTTGCTTTATTTTTGTCTTAGTCCAGCTTGCAGATATGTGATTCCTTGCTGCTGGTTGCTCTAGTGGGCTGAAATTACTCCTCATGTTCCATGAGTTGGCACATGAGTTCAAGTAATTTCAGGATGGTTTTTTGAAGGGTTTTTCGCTGACCGCGCAGTTCACTTTTGTATCCTCTGCTATCTAGCTTTAGCGGGCCTCATTTTTGCTGATTCTATTTTCATAACTACGTATGTGCTTTCCTCTCATTTCACCGTTATTACATGTGGGGGGCTGCTATTTCTGTGGGGTGTTTCTCTGGAGGCAAGTGAGGTCTGTGTTTCTTCAAATGGTGGAAGTTAATCCTTCGGCTGGCGCGAGACGTCTAGGAATCATCGTAGGCACGTTCCCCGGCTACTGCTAGTTGTGTGTTTAGGTTCAGGATCGCGGTCAGCTCAGGTTCCATCACCCTAGAGCTTGTTTTGTTTTTGTGCTTGTCCTTTTGTGATCCCCTGCCATTGGGATCATGACACTGACCGCTATGTCCATTGTGGTACTGAATTGCCTTTCCTAACAGTACAGGAAGCCCAAAGTACTAATGATTCTCAATAGAGGGAAAAGAGAAGTTCTGAGACCATTTTTTTTTCTTTGCACTGTGTTTTGCCTTTTTTTTCCCCTAGACATTTGGGTGGTTCAGTACACAGGTGTGGTGATGGACATTAGAAGTCTGTCTTCATTTGTGGATCAGCTCTCGGCAAGTGTACAAAAGATTCAAGACACTATTGATCAGAAATCTATGTTAGAACCAAGAATTCCTATTCCTGATTTGTTTTTTGGAGATAGAACTAAGTTTCTGAGTTTCAAAAATAATTGTAAATTATTTCTGGCCTTGAAACCTCGCTCCTCTAGTGATCCAGTTCAACAGGTTTTGATTGTTATTTCTTTTTTGCGCGGCGACCCACAGGACTGGGCGTTTTCTCTTGCGCCAGGAGATCCTGCATTGAGTAATATCGATGCGTTTTTCCTGGCGCTCGGATTGCTGTACGATGAACCTAATTCAGTGGATCAGGCAGAGAAAAATTTGCTGGCTCTTTGTCAGGGTCAGGATGAGATAGAGGTATATTGTCAGAAATTTAGAAAGTGGTCCGTGCTCACTCAATGGAATGAATCTGCGCTGGCAGCTATGTTCAGAATGGGTCTCTCTGAAGCCCTTAAGGATGTCATGGTGGGATTTCCTATGCCTGCTGGTTTGAATGAGTCTATGTCTTTGGCCATTCAGATCGGTCGACGCTTGCGTGAGCGTAAATCTGTGCACCATTTGGCGGTATTACCTGAGCTTAAACCTGAGCCTATGCAGTGCGATAGGACTTTGACCAGAGTTGAACGGCAAGAACACAGACATCTGAATGGGCTGTGTTTCTACTGTGATGATTCCACTCATGCTATCTCTGATTGTCCTAAGCGCACTAAGCGGTTCGCTAGGTCTGCCACCATTGGTACAGTACAGTCAAAATTTCTTCTGTCCGTTACCTTGATCTGTTCTTTGTCATCGTATTCTGTCATGGCATTTGTGGATTCAGGCGCTGCCCTGAATTTGATGGACTTGGAGTATGCTAAGCGTTGTGGGTTTCTCTTAGAGCCCTTGCAGTGTCCTATTCCATTGAGAGGAATTGATGCCACGCCTTTGGCCAAGAATAAGCCTCAATACTGGACCCAGCTGACCATGTGCATGGCTCCTGCACATCAGGAGGTTATTCGCTTTCTGGTGTTGCATAATCTGCATGATGTGGTCGTGTTGGGGTTGCCATGGCTACAAGCCCATAATCCAGTATTAGATTGGAAATCCATGTCAGTGTCCAGCTGGGGTTGTCAGCGGGTACATGGTGATGTTCCATTTCTGTCAATTTCGTCATCCACCCCTTCTGAGGTTCCAGAGTTCTTGTCTGATTACCGGGATGTATTTGATGAGCCCAAGTCCGATGCCCTACCTCCGCATAGGGATTGTGATTGTGCTATCAATTTGATTCCTGGTAGTAAATTCCCAAAAGGTCGACTGTTTAATTTATCCGTGCCTGAGCACGACGCTATGCGCAGTTATGTGAAGGAATCCCTGGAGAAGGGGCATATTCGCCCGTCATCGTCACCATTAGGAGCAGGGTTCTTTTTTGTAGCCAAGAAGGATGGTTCGCTGAGACCTTGTATAGATTACCGCCTTCTAAATAAGATCACGGTTAAATTTCAGTAACTCTTGCCATTGTTATTTGATTTGTTTGCTCGGATTAAGGGGGCTAGTTGGTTCACCAAGATAGATCTTCGTGGTGCGTATAATCTGGAGCGAATCAGGCGAGGAGATGAATGGAAAACTGCATTTAATACGCCCGAGGGTCATTTTGAGTATCTAGTGATGCCATTTGGACTTGCCAATGCTCCATCAGTGTTTCAGTCCTTTATGCATGACATCTTCCGAGAGTACATGGATAAATTCCTGATTGTGTACTTGGATGACATTTTGATCTTCTCGGATGATTGGGAGTCTCATGTGAAGCAGGTCAGAACAGTTTTTCAGGTCCTGCGTGCTAATTCTTTGTTTGTGAAGGGATCAAAGTGTCTCTTTGGTGTGCAGACGGTTTCATTTTTGGGGTTTATCTTTTCCCCTTCTACTATCGAGATGGATCCTGTTAAGGTCCAAGCCATCCATGATTGGACTCAGCCGACATCTCTGAAAAGTCTGCAAAAGTTCCTGGGCTTTGCTAATTTTTATCGTCGCTTCATCTGCAATTTTTCTAGTATTGCCAAACCATTGACCGATTTGACCAAGAAGGGTGCTGATTTGGTCAATTGGTCTTCTGCTGCTGTGGAAGCTTTTCAAGAGTTGAAGCGTCGTTTTTCTTCTGCCCCTGTGTTGTGTCAACCAGATGTTTCTCTTCCGTTCCAGGTCGAGTTTGATGCTTCTGAGATTGGAGCAGGGGCTGTTTTGTCGCAGAGAGCTTCTGATTGCTCAGTGATGAAACCATGCGCTTTTTTTTCCAGGAAGTTTTCGCCTGCTGAGCGAAATTATGATGTGGGCAACCGAGAGTTGCTGGCCATGAAGTGGGCATTCGAGGAGTGGCGTCATTGGCTTGAAGGAGCTAAGCATCGCGTGGTGGTATTGACTGATCATAAGAACTTGACTTATCTTGAGTCTGCTAAGCGGTTGAATCCTAGACAGGCTCGTTGGTCGCTGTTTTTTGCCCGTTTTGACTTTGTGATTTCGTACCTTCCGGGCTCTAAAAATGTGAAGGCGGATGCTCTGTCTAGGAGTTTTGTGCCCGACTCTCCGGGTTTGTCTGAGCCGGCGGGTATCCTCAAGGAAGGAGTAATTGTGTCTGCCATCTCCCCTGATTTGCGGCGGGTGCTGCAAAAATTTCAGGCTAATAAACCTGATCGTTGTCCAGCGGAGAGACTGTTTGTCCCTGATAGGTGGACCAATAAAGTTATCTCTGAGGTTCATTGTTCGGTGTTGGCTGGTCATCCTGGAATCTTTGGTACCAGAGAGTTAGTGGCTAGATCCTTTTGGTGGCCGTCTCTGTCGCGGGATGTGCGTGCTTTTGTGCAGTCCTGTGGGATTTGTGCTCGGGCTAAGCCCTACTGTTCTCGTGCCAGTGGGTTGCTTTTGCCCTTGCCGGTCTCGAAGAGGCCTTGGACACATATCTCTATGGATTTTATTTCTGATCTTCCCGTTTCTCAAAAGATGTCAGTCATTTGGGTGGTCTGTTGCCTTCCTCCTCTGATTTGGTGCCATTGTTCTTCCAGCATGTGGTTCGTTTACATGGCATTCCAGAGAATATCGTTTCTGACAGAGGTTCCCAGTTTGTTTCAAGGTTTTGGCGAGCCTTTTGTGGTAGGATGGGCATTGACTTGTCTTTTTCCTCGGCTTTCCATCCTCAGACTAATGGCCAGACCGAACGAACCAATCAGACCTTGGAAACATATCTGAGATGCTTTGTTTCTGCTGATCAGGATAACTGGGTGTCCTTTCTGCCTTTGGCTGAGTTCGCCCTTAATAATCGGGCCAGCTCGGCTACCTTGGTTTCGCCATTTTTCTGCAATTCTGGGTTCCATCCTCGTTTCTCTTCAGGACAGGTTGAGTCTTCGGACTGTCCTGGTGTGGATACTGTGGTGGACAGGTTGCAGCAGATTTGGACTCATGTAGTGGACAATTTGACCTTGTCCCAGGAGAAGGCTCAACGTTTCGCTAATCGCAGACGCCGTGTGGGTCCCCGACTTCGTGTTGGGGATCTGGTTTGGTTATCTTCTCGTCATATTCCTATGAAGGTTTCCTCTCCTAAGTTTAAACCTCGTTTCATTGGTCCGTATAGGATTTCTGAGGTTCTTAATCCTGTGTCTTTTCGTCTGACCCTTCCAGATTCTTTTTCCATACATAACGTATTCCATAGGTCATTGTTGCGGAGATACGTGGCACCTATGGTTCCATCTGTTGATCCTCCTGCCCCGGTTTTGGTGGAGGGGGAATTGGAGTATATTGTGGAGAAGATTTTGGATTCTCGTGTTTCTAGACGGAAACTCCAGTATCTGGTTAAATGGAAGGGTTATGCTCAGGAAGATAATCCCTGGGTTTTTGCCTCTGATGTCCATGCTCCCGATCTTGTTCGTGCCTTTCATGTGGCTCATCCTGGTCGGCCTGGGGGCTCTGGTGAGGGTTCGGTGACCCCTCCTCAAGGGGGGGGGGGTACAGGAGCATCATGTGGGGTCGTTATACAGTATGGAGCATCATGTGCGGTCATTATACAGTATGGAGCATCATGTGCAATCATACAGTATGGAGCATCATGTGCGGTCATTATACAGTATGGAGCATCATGTGCGGTCATTACACAGTATGGAGCTTCATGTGCGGCCATTATACAGTATGGAGCATCATGTGCGGTCATTATACAGTATGGAGCATCATGTGCGGTCATTATACAGTATGGAGCATCATGTGCGGTCATTATACAGTATGGAGCATCATGTGGAGCCATTATACAGTATGGAGCATCATGTGCGGTCATTATACAGTATGGAGCATCATGTGCAGTCATACAGTATGGAGCATCATTTGGGGTCGTTATACAGTATGGAGCATCATGTGGGGTCGTTATACAGTATGGAGTATCATGTGCGGTCATTATACAGTATGGAGCATCATGTGCAGTCATACAGTATGGAACATCATGTGCGGTTATGATACAGTATGGAGCATCATGTGCGGTCATTATACAGTATGGTGCATCATGTGCGGTCATACAGTATGGAGCATCATGTGCGGCCATTATACAGTATGGAGCATCATGTGCGCTCATTATAAAGTATGGAGCATCATGTGCAGTCATACAGTATGGAGCATCATGTGCGGTCATTATACAGTGTGGAGCATCATGCGCGGTCATTATACAGTATGGAGCATCATGTGCAGTCATTATACAGTATGGAGCATCATGTGTGGTCATTATACAGTATGGAGCATCATGTGCGGTCGTTATACAGTATGGAGCATCATGTGCGGTCGTTATACAGTATGGAGCATCATGTGCGGTCGTTATACAGTATGGAGCATCATGTGGGGTCGTTATACAGTATGGAGCATCATGTGGGGTCATTATACAGTATGGAGCATCATGTGGGGTCATTATACAGTATGGAGCATCATGTGCGGCCATTATACAGTATGGAGCATCATGTGCGCCATTATACAGTATGGAGCATCATGTGCGGCCATTATACAGTATGGAGCATCATGTGCGGCCATTATATAGTATTGAGCATCATGTGCGGCCATTATACAGTATTGAGCATCATGTGGGGTCATTATACAATATTGAGCATCATGTGGGGCCATTAGACAGTATTGAGCATCATGTGTGGCCATTATGCAGTATTAAGCATCATGTGGGGTCGTTATACAGTATGGAGCATCATGTGGGGTCGTTATACAGTATGGAGCACTGTGTGGCCATTATACAGTATGGAGTATCATGTGTGGCCATTATACAGTATTGAGCATCATGTGTGGCCATTATACAGTATAGAGCATCATGTGTGGCCATTATACAGTATTGAGCATCATGTGCGGCCATTATACAGTATGGAGCATCATGTGCGGCCATTATACAGTATGGAGCATCATGTGCGGCCACTATATAGTATTGAGCATCATATGCGGCCATTATACAGTATTGAGCATCATGTGGGGTCTGTTGTGAGTTCCGTTCTGGAGCTCCCTCCTGTGGTTGCTAATGGTATTTTTGCGAGTTCTGCCCTTGGGCTCCCTCTGGTGGTTTCAAGTGGAACTGCTGCTCCGTTAGGTAGCTGTGGCAGCTGCCTTCACTAATCGCCTTGCCTGGGTTTGTTATTTAAACCTGCTCTGGGCCTGCTGTCAATGTTCTTGGTTGGATTTGATTCTTCCCTTGGATTTCTCATATGGCCAGTCCTTGTCTGCAAAAGATAAGTTTTGCTAGTTTTGTTTGTCCATTTTCTTGGACTCTATTGCTTTGCATTTTGTCTCTTTTGTCCAGCTTGTCACTATGTCTTATTCAGGCTAGCTGGAAGCTCTGGGAAAGCAGATTTGCCCCTCCACACCGTGAGTCTGTGTGGAGTTCATTTTTGTCAACTCTGCATGGATTTTGTAGTTTTTAATACTGACCGCACAGTATCCTTGCTCTCTGTCTATCTAGTTTAGTTTTGGCCTCCCTTTGCTAAAATCTAATTTCATATCTGTGTTCGTCATTTCCCTCTCCTTTCACAGTCAATATTTGTGGGGGGCTGTCTTTCCTTTTGGGGGTTTCTCTGAGGCAAGATAGCTTTCTATTTCCTTCTTTAGGGGTATAAAGGCACAGATGATTGGCCTCGGGGAGACCAAAACATCCAACACTGCGGAGACACCATCACGTGTTTCTCAATGCAGTGATTCCAGAACACTGCCCCCATCCCTTATGGGAAATATGCAGATGCATGTAAAGAAGCTGCGGAGACACCATCACGTGTTTCTCGACGCAAGCAGTGAATAGCCAGGCCTTTCCCCGGGAAGGAACAACCACGGGAAGGGCAGCATCCTATGAAGGAAAGCCACCTATGCCAAGCATGGTATCCATCCACAGACAGCTGTTTCGGGGTTTTTGCCCCTCATCAGTGTGGAGTAGGAATCTGGCTATTAGGAGCAGTGCTGTTGTGAATTCTGTGGCAGAGCTCCCTCCTGTGGTCACAAGTGGTACTTCGGCTGATTCTCTCTATGAGCTTCCGTTGGTGGAGGAGAGTGGTACTGCGGCTTCTGAGTTTCCTTCCTCAGGTGATGTGGTGAAGTCGTTAGGTGCTGCTCTATTTAACTCCACCTAGTGCTTTGATCCTGGCCTCCAGTCAATGTTCTAGTATAGGACTTGCTTCCTCCTGGATCGTTCCTGTGGCCTGCTGCTCTGCATAGCTAAGTTCCGTTTTTGTTATTTTTTGTTTGCTGTTTTTTTCTGTCCAGCTTGCTTGTTTGGTTTTTCTTGCTTGCTGGTAGCTCTGGGACGCACAGGGTGTACCTCCGTGCCGTTAGTCGGTACGGAGGGTCTTTTTGCCCCCTTTGCGTGGTTATTTGTAGGGTTTTGTGTTGACCACAAAGTTACCTTTTCTATCCTCGCTCTGTTCAGAAAGTCGGGCCTCACTTTGCTAAATCTATTTCATCTCTATGTTTGTCTTTTCATCTTATCTCACAGTCATTATATGTGGGGGCTGCCTTTTCCTTTGGGGTATTTCTCTGAGGCAAGGTAGGCTTATTTTCTATCTTCAGGCTAGCTAGTTTCTCAGGCTGTGCCAAGTTGCATAGGGAGCGTTAGGCGCAATCCACGGCTGCTTCTAGTGTGGTTGGAGAGGATTAGGGATTGCGGTCAGCAGAGGTCCCACGTCTCAGAGCTCGTTCTATGTTTTTGGGTTACTGTCAGGTCACTGTATGTGCTCTGACTTCTATGTCCATTGTGGTACTGAATTACCTAATCATAACAGTACTGGAGGCCAAAAGTACTAATGATTCTCAATAGAGGGAAAAGAGAAGTTCTGAGACCATTTTTTTTTCTCTGCACTGTGTTTTGCCTTTTTTTTCCCCTAGACATTTGGGTGGTTCAGGACACAGGTGTAGCGATGGACATTAAAGGTCTGTCTTCATGTGTGGATCAGCTCACGGCAAGAGTACAAAATATTCAAGACTTTGTGGTTCAGAATTCTATGTTAGAACCAAGAATTCCTATTCCTGATTTGTTTTTTGGAGATAGAACTAAATTTCTGAGTTTCAAAAATAATTGTAAACTATTTCTGGCTTTGAAACCTCGCTCCTCTGGTGACCCAGTTCAACAAGTTAGGATCGTTATTTCTTTTTTACGTGGCGACCCTCAGGACTGGGCATTTTCTCTTGCGCCAGGAGATCCTGCATTAAGTAATATTGATGCGTTTTGCCTGGCGCTCGGATTGCTGTACGATGAACCTAATTCAGTGGATCAGGCAGAGAAAAATTAGCTGGCTCTGTGTCAGGGTCAGGATGAGATAGAGGTATATTGTCAGAAATTTAGAAAGTGGTCCGTACTCACTCAATGGAATGAAGGTGCGCTCGCAGCTATTTTCAGAAAGGGTCTCTCTGAAGCCCTTAAGGATGTCATGGTGGGATTTCCTATGCCTGCTGGTCTGAATGAGTCTATGTCTTTGGCCATTCAGACGGTCGACGCTTGCGTGAGCGTAAATCTGTGCACCATTTGGCGGTATTATCTGAGCATAAACCTGAGCCTTTGCAGTGCGATAGGACTTTGACCAGAGTTGAACGGCAAGAACACAGACGTCAGAATGGGCTGTGTTTCTACTGTGGTGATTCCACTCATGCTATCTCTGACTGTCCTAAGCGCACTAAGCGGTTCGCTAGGTCTGCCACCATTGGTACGGTACAGTCAAAATTTCTTTTGTCCGTAACCTTGATCTGCTCTTTGTCATCTTATTCTGTCATGGCATTTGTGGATTCAGGCGCTGCCCTGAATTTGATGGACTTGGAGTATGCTAGGCGTTGTGGGTTTTTCTTGGAGCCCTTGCAGTGTCCTATTCCATTGAGAGGAATTGATGCTACGCCTTTGGCCAAGAATAAGCCTCAGTACTGGACCCAGCTGACCATGTGCATGGCTCCTGCACATCAGGAGGTTATTCGCTTTCTGGTGTTGCATAATCTGCATGATGTGGTCGTGTTGGGGTTGCCATGGCTACAAGTCCATAATCCAGTATTAGATTGGAAATCCATGTCTGTGTCCAGCTGGGTTTGTCAGGGGGTACATGGTGATGTCCCATTTCTGTCTATTTCGTCATCCACCCCTTCTGAGGTCCCAGAGTTCTTGTCTGATTACTGGGATGTATTTGATGAGCCCAAGTCCGATACCCTACCTCCGCATAGGGATTGTGATTGTGCTATCGATTTGATTCCTGGTAGTAAATTCCCAAAAGGTCGACTGTTTAATTTATCTGTGCCTGAGCACGCCGCTATGCGGAGTTACGTGAAGGAGTGCTTGGAGAAGGGGCATATTCGCCCGTCATCGTCGCCATTAGGAGCGGGGTTCTTTTTTGTGGCCAAGAAGGATGGTTCGCTGAGACCTTGTATAGATTACCGCCTTTTAAATAAGATCACGGTTAAATTTCAGTACCCCTTGCCGCTGTTATCTGATTTGTTTGCTCGGATTAAGGGGGCTAGTTGGTTCACCAAGATAGATCTTCGTGGTGCGTATAATCTAGTGCTTATTAAGCAAGGCGATGAATGGAAAACTGCATTTAATACGCCTGAGGGCCATTTTGAGTACCTAGTAATGCCATTCGGACTTGCCAATGCTCCATCAGTGTTTCAGTCCTTTATGCATGACATCTTCCGAGAGTACCTGGATAAATTCCTGATTGTATACTTGGATGATATTTTGGTCTTCTCGGATGATTGGGAGTCGCATGTGAAGCAGGTCAGAACGGTATTTCAGGTCCTGCGTGCTAATTCTTTGTTTGTGAAGGGATCAAAGTGTCTCTTTGGTGTTCAGAAGGTTTCATTTTTGGGGTTCATTTTTTCCCCTTCTACTATCGAGATGGACCCTGTTAAGGTCCAAGCCATCCATGATTGGACTCAGCCGACATCTCTGAAAAGTCTGCAAAAGTTCCTGGGCTTTGCTAATTTTTATCGTCGCTTAATCTGCAATTTTTCTAGTATTGCTAAACCATTGACCGATTTGACCAAGAAGGGTGCTGATGTGGTCAATTGGTCTTCTGCTGCTGTGGAAGCTTTTCAAGAGTTGAAGCGTCGTTTTACTTCTGCCCCTGTGTTGTGTCAACCAGATGTTTCGCTTCCATTCC
This sequence comes from Ranitomeya imitator, assembly GCF_032444005.1. Taxonomy (NCBI): domain Eukaryota; kingdom Metazoa; phylum Chordata; class Amphibia; order Anura; family Dendrobatidae; genus Ranitomeya; species Ranitomeya imitator. Next base: position 614,215,929 of record NC_091284.1, read on the forward strand.
AGGTCGAGGTTGATGCTTCTGAGATTGGAGTAGGGGCTGTTTTGTCGCAGAGAAGTTCTGGTTGCTCGGTGATGAAACCATGCGCCTTCTTTTCCAGGAAGTTTTCGCCTGCTGAGTAGTGTTGAGCGATACCTTCCGATATCGGAAAGTATCGGTATCGGATAGGATCGGCCGATATTCAAAAAATATCGGATATCGCCGATATCGATACCCGATCCCAATGCAAGTCAATGGGACCAAAATATCGGAATTAAAATAAACCCTTTCTTGCCTTGTAGGTTCATTCTACATGAAGGAAAACAACTAAGAATAATGCCGGATGTATTTGGGGAGGTGGCGGAGACATTAAAGTCATAGAGGTTTATCCCAATCAAATAGAATAGCATGTTTTTTTTTTTTTTTTAAGAAGTTCGGAGTGACAAAGATATTGACTATGTAAATTTTTTTTTTATTTTGTCAGATATTGATGTTTCACTATTCCACGCCCTTCCCCTTCTTTTTTTTCTTTTTTTTTTTACTTTTCCCACACTTTCATCTTCATCATCATCATCAGCATCTTTGACATCAACTTCTTCTTCACCTTATTCATCTTCTTCTTCATCCTTTACCTTTTTTTTTTTTTTTTTGATTACATTCTTCATATTCCTTTTATTCAACTATTATTATTCTTCCTATTCTACATATTCTTTTTATTCCACTGTTATTATTCTTCCTATTCTACTTCTTCATCATATTCTCACTTGTGACAGGCATTCCCGTAGTTGTTATCTATAAAAGTTTGAAGATTACACCTTCCGTTCTGCCAGTCACAAAAGTTACATTTGTCCGCGTTCAGTTTGGCCTGCAGCATCAGGCTTTATCCAGGGGCACCACGAGGAGGAACGGACTCACCCCCATACACTGCTTAGTCTTCTTCTGCATATAATTTAGATAATATCTTTTGCTCTGATATTAAGTGTTATGCTCTGATATTAAGTGTCATCGGGGTGGTCTTCCGGGTCGTCGTCATCGGGGGGGTCGTCGACTTTAGGGACTTTAGGGTCTTCAACTTGGAAATGTAGCAGAAGGTACAAGAAGGCTGAGAAAATGCCAAGAACCAGCTGATGGAACTGGAACTCGGATGGCTACCCGAAGGTTCAAGAGCCTATGGAACTACCGAGGACCAGCTGACGTTACTGGAACCCGGTTACTAAGCAGGAGGTACCCGTGCTAAAAAGCACTACCAAGGACCACCTGACGTTGGCGGAACTCGGATACCCAGAAGGAGGCACCTAAGCCAAAGGCTCTGCCCGGAACCAGCTGACGTTACTGGAACCAGGATGGGGAGCAGAAGGTACAAGAGCAAAAGACACTGCCGAGAACCAGCTGACGGTACTGGAACCCGGATGGGTAGCCGAAGGTCCAAGAGCCAATGGAACTACCGAGGACCAGCTGACGTTACTGGAACCCGGTTACTAAGCAGGAGGTACCCGTGCCTGAAAGCACTACCAAGGACCACCTGACGTTGGTGGAACTTGGATACCCAGAAGGAGGCACCTAAGCCAAAGGCTCTGCCCGGAACCAGCTGACGGTACTGGAACCAGGATGGGGAGCAGAAGGTACAAGAGCAAAAGACACTGCCGAGAACCAGCTGGCGGTGCTGGAACCCGGATGCGTTGCCCCAGTGTGCAAGAGCCAATGGCACGACCGAGGACCAGCTGACGGTGCTGAAACCCGGTTACTAAGCTGTAGGTGCCCGCGCTTAAAAGCACTACCAAGGACCGCCTGGCGTTGGCGGAACTCGGATACCCAGGAGGAGGCACCTAAGCCAAAGGCTCGGCCCGGAACCAGCTGACGGTGCTGGAACCAGGTGGTGAACCCGAAGGCCCACAGGAGAGGAGAGAACAGCTAGGCCGCGAAGCAGCCGCAGTTACCGAACCCCAACAGTCCTACAGGGGGAGCTGGGCCTACTGGCACTACAGAACCAGCCTTGACTACCAGTTCACGCAGCCCACATAGGAAGCTCCTAAACTGGAGGCACCCTGGAGTTGGCTAACCCGACCGCACCACGACGGGGCAAGCATAGGCGTCTCAGTGAGCTTGACACAACCCGGAAACAGCTGACGGTGCTGAAACCAGGTTTGGCACGAGGGAGTACCTGTGACAAAAACACTGCCGAGAACCAGCTGGCGGTGCTGGAACCCAGATGCGTTGCCCCAGTGTGCAAGAGCCAATGGCACGACCGAGGACCAGCTGACGGTGCTGGAACCCGGTTACTAAGCTGTAGGTGCCCGCGCTTAAAAGCACTACCAAGGACCGCCTGGCGTTGGCGGAACTCGGATACCCAGGAGGAGGCACCTAAGCCAAAGGCTCGGCCCGGAACCAGCTGACGGTGCTGGAACCAGGTGGTGGACCCCAAGGCCCACAGGAGAGGAGAGAACAGCTAGGCCGCGAGGCAGCCGCAGTTACCGAACCCCAACAGTCCTACAGGGGGAGCTGGGCCTACTGGCACTACAGAACCAGCCTTGACTACCAGTTCACGCAGCCCACATAGGAAGCTCCTAAACTGGAGGCACCCTGGAGTTCGCTAACCCGACCGCACCACGACGGGGCAAGCATAGGCGTCTCAGTGAGCTTGACACAACCCGGAAACAGCTGATGGTGCTGAAACCAGGTTTGGCACGAGGGAGTACCTGTGACAAAAACACTGCCGAGAACCAGCTGGCGGTGCTGGAACCCAGATGCGTTGCCCCAGTGTGCAAGAGCCAATGGCACGACCGAGGACCAGCTGACGGTGCTGGAACCCGGTTACTAAGCTGTAGGTGCCCGCGCTTAAAAGCACTACCAAGGACCGCCTGACGTTGGCGGAACTCGGATACCCAGGAGGAGGCACCTAAGCCAAAGGCTCGGCCCGGAACCAGCTGACGGTGCTGGAACCAGGTGGTGGACCCCAAGGCCCACAGGAGAGGAGAGAACAGCTAGGCCGCGAGGCAGCCGCAGTTACCGAACCCCAACAGTCCTACAGGGGGAGCTGGGCCTACTGGCACTACAGAACCAGCCTTGACTACCAGTTCACGCAGCCCACATAGGAAGCTCCTAAACTGGAGGCACCCTGGAGTTGGCTAACCCGACCGCACCACGACGGGGCAAGCATAGGCGTCTCAGTGAGCTTGACACAACCCGGAAACAGCTGATGGTGCTGAAACCAGGTTTGGCACGAGGGAGTACCTGTGACAAAAACACTGCCGAGAACCAGCTGGCGGTGCTGGAACCCAGATGCGTTGCCCCAGTGTGCAAGAGCCAATGGCACGACCGAGGACCAGCTGACGGTGCTGGAACCCGGTTACTAAGCTGTAGGTGCCCGCGCTTAAAAGCACTACCAAGGACCGCCTGGCGTTGGCGGAACTCGGATACCCAGGAGGAGGCACCTAAGCCAAAGGCTCGGCCCGGAACCAGCTGACGGTGCTGGAACCAGGTGGTGGACCCCAAGGCCCACAGGAGAGGAGAGAACAGCTAGGCCGCGAGGCAGCCACAGTTACCGAACCCCAACAGTCCTACAGGGGGAGCTGGGCCTACTGGCACTACAGAACCAGCCTTGACTACCAGTTCACGCAGCCCACATAGGAAGCTCCTAAACTGGAGGCACCCTGGAGTTGGCTAACCCGACCGCACCACGACGGGGCAAGCATAGGCGTCTCAGTGAGCATGACACAACCCGGAAACAGCTGACGGTGCTGAAACCAGGCTTGGCACGAGGGAGTACCTGTGACAAGAACACTGCCGAGAACCAGCTGGCGGTGCTGGAACCCGGATGCGTTGCCCCAGTGTGCAAGAGCCAATGGCACCGAGGACCAGCTGACGGTGCTGGAACCCGGTTACTAAGCTGTAGGTGCCCGCGCTTAAAAGCACTACCAAGGACCGCCTGACGTTGGCGGAACTCGGATACCCAGGAGGAGGCACCTAAGCCAAAGGCTCGGCCCGGAACCAGCTGACGGTGCTGGAACCAGGTGGTGGACCCCAAGGCCCACAGGAGAGGAGAGAACAGCTAGGCCGCGAAGCAGCCGCAGTTACCGAACCCCAACAGTCCTACAGGGGGAGCTGGGCCTACTGGCACTACAGAACCAGCCTTGACTACCAGTTCACGCAGCCCACATAGGAAGCTCCTAAACTGGAGGCACCCTGGAGTTGGCTAACCCGACCGCACCACGACGGGGCAAGCATAGGCGTCTCAGTGAGCTTGACACAACCCGGAAACAGCTGACGGTGCTGAAACCAGGCTTGGCACGAGGGAGTACCTGTGACAAGAACACTGCCGAGAACCAGCTGGCGGTGCTGGAACCCGGATGCGTTGCCCCAGTGTGCAAGAGCCAATGGCACCGAGGACCAGCTGACGGTGCTGGAACCCGGTTACTAAGCTGTAGGTGCCCGCGCTTAAAAGCACTACCAAGGACCGCCTGACGTTGGCGGAACTCGGATACCCAGGAGGAGGCACCTAAGCCAAAGGCTCGGCCCGGAACCAGCTGACGGTGCTGGAACCAGGTGGTGGACCCCAAGGCCCACAGGAGAGGAGAGAACAGCTAGGCCGCGAGGCAGCCGCAGTTACCGAACCCCAACAGTCCTACAGGGGGAGCTGGGCCTACTGGCACTACAGAACCAGCCTTGACTACCAGTTCACGCAGCCCACATAGGAAGCTCCTAAACTGGAGGCACCCTGGAGTTGGCTAACCCGACCGCACCACGACGGGGCAAGCATAGGCGTCTCAGTGAGCTTGACACAACCCGGAAACAGCTGACTGTGCTGAAACCAGGCTTGGCACGAGGGAGTACCTGTGACAAGAACACTGCCGAGAACCAGCTGGCGGTGCTGGAACCCGGATGCGTTGCCCCAGTGTGCAAGAGCCAATGGCACGACCGAGGACCAGCTGACGGTGCTGGAACCCGGTTACTAAGCTGTAGGTGCCCGCGCTTAAAAGCACTACCAAGGACCGCCTGACGTTGGCGGAACTCGGATACCCAGGAGGAGGCACCTAAGCCAAAGGCTCGGCCCGGAACCAGCTGACGGTGCTGGAACCAGGTGGTGGACTCCAAGGCCCACAGGAGAGGAGAGAACAGCTAGGCCGCGAGGCAGCCGCAGTTACCGAACCCCAACAGTCCTACAGGGGGAGCTGGGCCTACTGGCACTACAGAACCAGCCTTGACTACCAGTTCACGCAGCCCACATAGGAAGCTCCTAAACTGGAGGCACCCTGGAGTTGGCTAACCCGACCGCACCTTGACGGGGCAAGCATAGGCGTCTCAGTGAGCTTGACACAACCCGGAAACAGCTGACGGTGCTGAAACCAGGTTTGGCACGAGGGAGTACCTGTGACAAAAACACTGCCGAGAACCAGCTGGCGGTGCTGGAACCCAGATGCGTTGCCCCAGTGTGCAAGAGCCAATGGCACGAATGAGGACCAGCTGACAGTGCTGGAACCCGGTTACTAAGCTGTAGGTGCCCGCGCTTAAAAGCACTACCAAGGACCGCCTGACGTTGGCGGAACTCGGATACCCAGGAGGAGGCACCTAAGCCAAAGGCTCGGCCCGGAACCAGCTGACGGTGCTGGAACCAGGTGGTGGACCCCAAGGCCCACAGGAGAGGAGAGAACAGCTAGGCCGCGAGGCAGCCGCAGTTACCGAACCCCAACAGACCTACAGGGGGAGCTGGGCCTACTGGCACTACAGAACCAGCCTTGACTACCAGTTCACGCAGCCCACATAGGAAGCTCCTAAACTGGAGGCACCCTGGAGTTGGCTAACCCGACCGCACCACGACGGGGCAAGCATAGGCGTCTCAGTGAGCTTGACACAACCCGGAAACAGCTGACGGTGCTGAAACCAGGTTTGGCATGAGGGAGTACCTGTGACAAAAACACTGCCGAGAACCAGCTGGCGGTGCTGGAACCCGGATGCGTTGCCCCAGTGTGCAAGAGCCAATGGCACGACCGAGGACCAGCTGACGGTGCTGGAACCCGGTTACTAAGCTGTAGTTGCCCGCGCTTAAAAGCACTACCAAGGACCGCCTGGCGTTGGCGGAACTCGGATACCCAGGAGGAGGCACCTAAGCCAAAGGCTCGGCCCGGAACCAGCTGACGGTGCTGGAACCAGGTGGTGGACCCCAAGGCCCACAGGAGAGGAGAGAACAGCTAGGCCGCGAGGCAGCCGTAGTTACCGAACCTCAACAGTCCTACAGGGGGAGCTGGGCCTACTGGCACTACAGAACCAGCCTTGACTACCAGTTCACGCAGCCCACATAGGAAGCTCCTAAACTGGAGGCACCCTGGAGTTGGCTAACCCGACTGCAACACAACGGGGCAAGCATAGGCGTCTCAGCGAGTTTGACACAACCCGGAAACAGCTGACGGTGCTGAAACCAGGTTTGGCACGAGGGAGTACCTGTGACAAAAACACTGCCGAGAACCAGCTGGCGGTGCTGGAACCCGGATGCTTTGCCTATCAAACATTGTCTTCCTACAGCCCCAACTAGCGGTGTTGGAGCAAAGGGTAAGCAGGGGGAGCAGAGTGTAGGCCGAAGCCTGCACTGGAGTCAGCTTTGTGTCTGCGTTGCGTTTGCAGGACACTTTGCCGGCTACACAGTGGGGGAACAGCAAGCGGTGCTGAACCCCACTAACACATTGGCTGGTGTTTTTCTCTGTGCAGCTAGCACTTCCGGGCAAAAACTAGCGTTGTTACAGCCCAGGGTCAGCAGGAGGAGGAGAGGAGCAGAGTGTAGGCCGAAGCCTAGTTGAACCAATTTCAAAGGTAACCTTTAACCCCCCCTCAGGTGTTACAAAGTACAAGAGCCACACCTTGTGCAGCATTAATGCTGCACAAGAAAAGGTTGCTCTATTAATTTGTCTACTTGGAAACAGGAACACATGGGCTACTTGCACAGTGAATAAGTCTGTATGATCATGTTCACACACCACCAAGAAACCTGAAGACACAAAAGAGAATAGTAAAACCAAAAACACTCAGTTTGAAAAAATGTTGCAGTAATCCGCAAGTGCTAGTAAAAGATGTAAAAAACAGGGTATTTGGTTGATACGTTTTTTGCAAAAAATGTATACTAAGCTGCTCTACCAATCTTCACGGTATACCCTTATCAGAGCAGTCCTAACTAATGTATGCAATCCCTATCTGATGTATTTAAAAACCTGATCATCTGTATATAACCTGTGTGAACAGGGTTCAGAGAGGAAAAATCCATGTGTGCATACAGGGTAGAACAGCTTTTGTGCATATAGCCCAAGAGGAGTGGTGGAACTCCCCAGTCTTGTAGACACAAGAGAACAATTATGGAAACAGGAACACATGGGCTACTTGCACAGTGAACAAGTCTGTATGATCATGTTCACACACCACCAAGAAACCTGAAGACACAAAAGAGAATAGTAAAACCAAAAACACTCAGTTTGAAAAAATGTTGCAGTAATCCGCAAGTGCTAGTAAAAGATGTAAAAAACAGGGTATTTGGTTGATACGTTTTTTGCAAAAAATGTATACTAAGCTGCTCTACCAATCTTCACGGTATACCCTTATCAGAGCAGTCCTAACTAATGTATGCAATCCCTATCTGATGTATTTAAAAACCTGATCATCTGTATATAACCTGTGTGAACAGGGTTCAGAGAGGAAAAATCCATGTGTGCATACAGGGTAGAACAGCTTTTGTGCAGATAGCCCAAGAGGAGTGGTGGAACTCCCCAGTCTTGTAGACACAAGAGAACAATTATGGAAACAGGAACACATGGGCTACTTGCACAGTGAACAAGTCTGTATGATCATGTTCACACACCACCAAGAAACCTGAAGACACAAAAGAGAATAGTAATACCAAAAACACTCAGTTTGAAAAAATGTTGCAGTAATCCGCAAGTGCTAGTAAAAGATGTAAAAAACAGGGTATTTGGTTGATACGTTTTTTGCAAAAAATGTATACTAAGCTGCTCTACCAATCTTCACGGTATACCCTTATCAGAGCAGTCCTAACTAATGTATGCAATCCCTATCTGATGTATTTAAAAACCTGATCATCTGTATATAACCTGTGTGAACAGGGTTCAGAGAGGAAAAATCCATGTGTGCATACAGGGTAGAACAGCTTTTGTGCAGATAGCCCAAGAGGAGTGGTGGAACTCCCCAGTCTTGTAGACACAAGAGAACAATTATGGAAACAGGAACACATGGGCTACTTGCACAGTGAACAAGTCTGTATGATCATGTTCACACACCACCAAGAAACCTGAAGACACAAAAGAGAATAGTAAAACCAAAAACACTCAGTTTGAAAAAATGTTGCAGTAATCCGCAAGTGCTAGTAAAAGATGTAAAAAACAGGGTATTTGGTTGATACGTTTTTTGCAAAAAATGTATACTAAGCTGCTCTACCAATCTTCACGGTATACCCTTATCAGAGCAGTCCTAACTAATGTATGCAATCCCTATCTGATGTATTTAAAAACCTGATCATCTGTATATAACCTGTGTGAACAGGGTTCAGAGAGGAAAAATCTATGTGTGCATACAGGGTAGAACAGCTTTTGTGCAGATAGCCCAAGAGGAGTGGTGGAACTCCCCAGTCTTGTAGACACAAGAGAACAATTATGGAAACAGGAACACATGGGCTACTTGCACAGTGAACAAGTCTGTATGATCATGTTCACACACCACCAAGAAACCTGAAGACACAAAAGAGAATAGTAAAACCAAAAACACTCCGTTTGAAAAAATGTTGCAGTAATCCGCAAGTGCTAGTAAAAGATGTAAAAAACAGGGTATTTGGTTGATACGTTTTTTGCAAAAAATGTATACTAAGCTGCTCTACCAATCTTCACGGTATACCCTTATCAGAGCAGTCCTAACTAATGTATGCAATCCCTATCTGATGTATTTAAAAACCTGATCATCTGTATATAACCTGTGTGAACAGGGTTCAGAGAGGAAAAATCCATGTGTGCATACAGGGTAGAACAGCTTTTGTGCAGATAGCCCAAGAGGAGTGGTGGAACTCCCCAGTCTTGTAGACACAAGAGAACAATTATGGAAACAGGAACACATGGGCTACTTGCACAGTGAACAAGTCTGTATGATCATGTTCACACACCACCAAGAAACCTGAAGACACAAAAGAGAATAGTAAAACCAAAAACACTCAGTTTGAAAAAATGTTGCAGTAATCCGCAAGTGCTAGTAAAAGATGTAAAAAACAGGGTATTTGGTTGATACGTTTTTTGCAAAAAATGTATACTAAGCTGCTCTACCAATCTTCACGGTATACCCTTATCAGAGCAGTCCTAACTAATGTATGCAATCCCTATCTGATGTATTTAAAAACCTGATCATCTGTATATAACCTGTGTGAACAGGGTTCAGAGAGGAAAAATCCATGTGTGCATACAGGGTAGAACAGCTTTTGTGCAGATAGCCCAAGAGGAGTGGTGGAACTCCCCAGTCTTGTAGACACAAGAGAACAATTATGGAAACAGGAACACATGGGCTACTTGCACAGTGAACAAGTCTGTATGATCATGTTCACACACCACCAAGAAACCTGAAGACACAAAAGAGAATAGTAAAACCAAAAACACTCAGTTTGAAAAAATGTTGCAGTAATCCGCAAGTGCTAGTAAAAGATGTAAAAAACAGGGTATTTGGTTGATACGTTTTTTGCAAAAAATGTATACTAAGCTGCTCTACCAATCTTCACGGTATACCCTTATCAGAGCAGTCCTAACTAATGTATGCAATCCCTATCTGATGTATTTAAAAACCTGATCATCTGTATATAACCTGTGTGAACAGGGTTCAGAGAGGAAAAATCCATGTGTGCATACAGGCTAGAACAGCTTTTGTGCAGATAGCCCAAGAGGAGTGGTGGAACTCCCCAGTCTTGTAGACACAAGAGAACAATTATGGAAACAGGAACACATGGGCTACTTGCACAGTGAACAAGTCTGTATGATCATGTTCACACACCACCAAGAAACCTGAAGACACAAAAGAGAATAGTAAAACCAAAAACACTCAGTTTGAAAAAATGTTGCAGTAATCCGCAAGTGCTAGTAAAAGATGTAAAAAACAGGGTATTTGGTTGATACGTTTTTTGCAAAAAATGTATACTAAGCTGCTCTACCAATCTTCACGGTATACCCTTATCAGAGCAGTCCTAACTAATGTATGCAATCCCTATCTGATGTATTTAAAAACCTGATCATCTGTATATAACCTGTGTGAACAGGGTTCAGAGAGGAAAAATCCATGTGTGCATACAGGGTAGAACAGCTTTTGTGCAGATAGCCCAAGAGGAGTGGTGGAACTCCCCAGTCTTGTAGACACAAGAGAACAATTATGGAAACAGGAACACATGGGCTACTTGCACAGTGAACAAGTCTGTATGATCATGTTCACACACCACCAAGAAACCTGAAGACACAAAAGAGAATAGTAAAACCAAAAACACTCAGTTTGAAAAAATGTTGCAGTAATCCGCAAGTGCTAGTAAAAGATGTAAAAAACAGGGTATTTGGTTGATACGTTTTTTGCAAAAAATGTATACTAAGCTGCTCTACCAATCTTCACGGTATACCCTTATCAGAGCAGTCCTAACTAATGTATGCAATCCCTATCTGATGTATTTAAAAACCTGATCATCTGTATATAACCTGTGTGAACAGGGTTCAGAGAGGAAAAATCCATGTGTGCATACAGGGTAGAACAGCTTTTGTGCAGATAGCCCAAGAGGAGTGGTGGAACTCCCCAGTCTTGTAGACACAAGAGAACAATTATGGAAACAGGAACACATGGGCTACTTGCACAGTGAACAAGTCTGTATGATCATGTTCACACACCACCAAGAAACCTGAAGACACAAAAGAGAATAGTAAAACCAAAAACACTCAGTTTGAAAAAATGTTGCAGTAATCCGCAAGTGCTAGTAAAAGATGTAAAAAACAGGGTATTTGGTTGATACGTTTTTTGCAAAAAATGTATACTAAGCTGCTCTACCAATCTTCACGGTATACCCTTATCAGAGCAGTCCTAACTAATGTATGCAATCCCTATCTGATGTATTTAAAAACCTGATCATCTGTATATAACCTGTGTGAACAGGGTTCAGAGAGGAAAAATCCATGTGTGCATACAGGCTAGAACAGCTTTTGTGCAGATAGCCCAAGAGGAGTGGTGGAACTCCCCAGTCTTGTAGACACAAGAGAACAATTATGGAAACAGGAACACATGGGCTACTTGCACAGTGAACAAGTCTGTATGATCATGTTCACACACCACCAAGAAACCTGAAGACACAAAAGAGAATAGTAAAACCAAAAACACTCAGTTTGAAAAAATGTTGCAGTAATCCGCAAGTGCTAGTAAAAGATGTAAAAAACAGGGTATTTGGTTGATACGTTTTTTGCAAAAAATGTATACTAAGCTGCTCTACCAATCTTCACGGTATACCCTTATCAGAGCAGTCCTAACTAATGTATGCAATCCCTATCTGATGTATTTAAAAACCTGATCATCTGTATATAACCTGTGTGAACAGGGTTCAGAGAGGAAAAATCCATGTGTGCATACAGGGTAGAACAGCTTTTGTGCAGATAGCCCAAGAGGAGTGGTGGAACTCCCCAGTCTTGTAGACACAAGAGAACAATTATGGAAACAGGAACACATGGGCTACTTGCACAGTGAACAAGTCTGTATGATCATGTTCACACACCACCAAGAAACCTGAAGACACAAAAGAGAATAGTAAAACCAAAAACACTCAGTTTGAAAAAATGTTGCAGTAATCCGCAAGTGCTAGTAAAAGATGTAAAAAACAGGGTATTTGGTTGATACGTTTTTTGCAAAAAATGTATACTAAGCTGCTCTACCAATCTTCACGGTATACCCTTATCAGAGCAGTCCTAACTAATGTATGCAATCCCTATCTGATGTATTTAAAAACCTGATCATCTGTATATAACCTGTGTGAACAGGGTTCAGAGAGGAAAAATCCATGTGTGCATACAGGGTAGAACAGCTTTTGTGCATATAGCCCAAGAGGAGTGGTGGAACTCCCCAGTCTTGTAGACACAAGAGAACAATTATGGAAACAGGAACACATGGGCTACTTGCACAGTGAACAAGTCTGTATGATCATGTTCACACACCACCAAGAAACCTGAAGACACAAAAGAGAATAGTAAAACCAAAAACACTCAGTTTGAAAAAATGTTGCAGTAATCCGCAAGTGCTAGTAAAAGATGTAAAAAACAGGGTATTTGGTTGATACGTTTTTTGCAAAAAATGTATACTAAGCTGCTCTACCAATCTTCACGGTATACCCTTATCAGAGCAGTCCTAACTAATGTATGCAATCCCTATCTGATGTATTTAAAAACCTGATCATCTGTATATAACCTGTGTGAACAGGGTTCAGAGAGGAAAAATCCATGTGTGCATACAGGGTAGAACAGCTTTTGTGCAGATAGCCCAAGAGGAGTGGTGGAACTCCCCAGTCTTGTAGACACAAGAGAACAATTATGGAAACAGGAACACATGGGCTACTTGCACAGTGAACAAGTCTGTATGATCATGTTCACACACCACCAAGAAACCTGAAGACACAAAAGAGAATAGTAAAACCAAAAACACTCAGTTTGAAAAAATGTTGCAGTAATCCGCAAGTGCTAGTAAAAGATGTAAAAAACAGGGTATTTGGTTGATACGTTTTTTGCAAAAAATGTATACTAAGCTGCTCTACCAATCTTCACGGTATACCCTTATCAGAGCAGTCCTAACTAATGTATGCAATCCCTATCTGATGTATTTAAAAACCTGATCATCTGTATATAACCTGTGTGAACAGGGTTCAGAGAGGAAAAATCCATGTGTGCATACAGGGTAGAACAGCTTTTGTGCAGATAGCCCAAGAGGAGTGGTGGAACTCCTGAGTCTTGTAGACACAAGAGAACAATTATGGAAACAGGAACACATGGGCTACTTGCACAGTGAACAAGTCTGTATGATCATGTTCACACACCACCAAGAAACCTGAAGACACAAAAGAGAATAGTAAAACCAAAAACACTCAGTTTGAAAAAATGTTGCAGTAATCCGCAAGTGCTAGTAAAAGATGTAAAAAACAGGGTATTTGGTTGATACGTTTTTTGCAAAAAATGTATACTAAGCTGCTCTACCAATCTTCACGGTATACCCTTATCAGAGCAGTCCTAACTAATGTATGCAATCCCTATCTGATGTATTTAAAAACCTGATCATCTGTATATAACCTGTGTGAACAGGGTTCAGAGAGGAAAAATCTATGTGTGCATACAGGGTAGAACAGCTTTTGTGCAGATAGCCCAAGAGGAGTGGTGGAACTCCCCAGTCTTGTAGACACAAGAGAACAATTATGGAAACAGGAACACATGGGCTACTTGCACAGTGAACAAGTCTGTATGATCATGTTCACACACCACCAAGAAACCTGAAGACACAAAAGAGAATAGTAAAACCAAAAACACTCCGTTTGAAAAAATGTTGCAGTAATCCGCAAGTGCTAGTAAAAGATGTAAAAAACAGGGTATTTGGTTGATACGTTTTTTGCAAAAAATGTATACTAAGCTGCTCTACCAATCTTCACGGTATACCCTTATCAGAGCAGTCCTAACTAATGTATGCAATCCCTATCTGATGTATTTAAAAACCTGATCATCTGTATATAACCTGTGTGAACAGGGTTCAGAGAGGAAAAATCCATGTGTGCATACAGGGTAGAACAGCTTTTGTGCAGATAGCCCAAGAGGAGTGGTGGAACTCCCCAGTCTTGTAGACACAAGAGAACAATTATGGAAACAGGAACACATGGGCTACTTGCACAGTGAACAAGTCTGTATGATCATGTTCACACACCACCAAGAAACCTGAAGACACAAAAGAGAATAGTAAAACCAAAAACACTCAGTTTGAAAAAATGTTGCAGTAATCCGCAAGTGCTAGTAAAAGATGTAAAAAACAGGGTATTTGGTTGATACGTTTTTTGCAAAAAATGTATACTAAGCTGCTCTACCAATCTTCACGGTATACTCTTATCAGAGCAGTCCTAACTAATGTATGCAATCCCTATCTGATGTATTTAAAAACCTGATCATCTGTATATAACCTGTGTGAACAGGGTTCAGAGAGGAAAAATCCATGTGTGCATACAGGCTAGAACAGCTTTTGTGCAGATAGCCCAAGAGGAGTGGTGGAACTCCCCAGTCTTGTAGACACAAGAGAACAATTATGGAAACAGGAACACATGGGCTACTTGCACAGTGAACAAGTCTGTATGATCATGTTCACACACCACCAAGAAACCTGAAGACACAAAAGAGAATAGTAAAACCAAAAACACTCAGTTTGAAAAAATGTTGCAGTAATCCGCAAGTGCTAGTAAAAGATGTAAAAAACAGGGTATTTGGTTGATACGTTTTTTGCAAAAAATGTATACTAAGCTGCTCTACCAATCTTCACGGTATACCCTTATCAGAGCAGTCCTAACTAATGTATGCAATCCCTATCTGATGTATTTAAAAACCTGATCATCTGTATATAACCTGTGTGAACAGGGTTCAGAGAGGAAAAATCCATGTGTGCATACAGGGTAGAACAGCTTTTGTGCAGATAGCCCAAGAGGAGTGGTGGAACTCCTGAGTCTTGTAGACACAAGAGAACAATTATGGAAACAGGAACACATGGGCTACTTGCACAGTGAACAAGTCTGTATGATCATGTTCACACACCACCAAGAAACCTGAAGACACAAAAGAGAATAGTAAAACCAAAAACACTCAGTTTGAAAAAATGTTGCAGTAATCCGCAAGTGCTAGTAAAAGATGTAAAAAACAGGGTATTTGGTTGATACGTTTTTTGCAAAAAATGTATACTAAGCTGCTCTACCAATCTTCACGGTATACCCTTATCAGAGCAGTCCTAACTAATGTATGCAATCCCTATCTGATGTATTTAAAAACCTGATCATCTGTATATAACCTGTGTGAACAGGGTTCAGAGAGGAAAAATCTATGTGTGCATACAGGGTAGAACAGCTTTTGTGCAGATAGCCCAAGAGGAGTGGTGGAACTCCCCAGTCTTGTAGACACAAGAGAACAATTATGGAAACAGGAACACATGGGCTACTTGCACAGTGAACAAGTCTGTATGATCATGTTCACACACCACCAAGAAACCTGAAGACACAAAAGAGAATAGTAAAACCAAAAACACTCCGTTTGAAAAAATGTTGCAGTAATCCGCAAGTGCTAGTAAAAGATGTAAAAAACAGGGTATTTGGTTGATACGTTTTTTGCAAAAAATGTATACTAAGCTGCTCTACCAATCTTCACGGTATACCCTTATCAGAGCAGTCCTAACTAATGTATGCAATCCCTATCTGATGTATTTAAAAACCTGATCATCTGTATATAACCTGTGTGAACAGGGTTCAGAGAGGAAAAATCCATGTGTGCATACAGGGTAGAACAGCTTTTGTGCAGATAGCCCAAGAGGAGTGGTGGAACTCCCCAGTCTTGTAGACACAAGAGAACAATTATGGAAACAGGAACACATGGGCTACTTGCACAGTGAACAAGTCTGTATGATCATGTTCACACACCACCAAGAAACCTGAAGACACAAAAGAGAATAGTAAAACCAAAAACACTCAGTTTGAAAAAATGTTGCAGTAATCCGCAAGTGCTAGTAAAAGATGTAAAAAACAGGGTATTTGGTTGATACGTTTTTTGCAAAAAATGTATACTAAGCTGCTCTACCAATCTTCACGGTATACTCTTATCAGAGCAGTCCTAACTAATGTATGCAATCCCTATCTGATGTATTTAAAAACCTGATCATCTGTATATAACCTGTGTGAACAGGGTTCAGAGAGGAAAAATCCATGTGTGCATACAGGCTAGAACAGCTTTTGTGCAGATAGCCCAAGAGGAGTGGTGGAACTCCCCAGTCTTGTAGACACAAGAGAACAATTATGGAAACAGGAACACATGGGCTACTTGCACAGTGAACAAGTCTGTATGATCATGTTCACACACCACCAAGAAACCTGAAGACACAAAAGAGAATAGTAAAACCAAAAACACTCAGTTTGAAAAAATGTTGCAGTAATCCGCAAGTGCTAGTAAAAGATGTAAAAAACAGGGTATTTGGTTGATACGTTTTTTGCAAAAAATGTATACTAAGCTGCTCTACCAATCTTCACGGTATACCCTTATCAGAGCAGTCCTAACTAATGTATGCAATCCCTATCTGATGTATTTAAAAACCTGATCATCTGTATATAACCTGTGTGAACAGGGTTCAGAGAGGAAAAATCCATGTGTGCATACAGGCTAGAACAGCTTTTGTGCAGATAGCCCAAGAGGAGTGGTGGAACTCCCCAGTCTTGTAGACACAAGAGAACAATTATGGAAACAGGAACACATGGGCTACTTGCACAGTGAACAAGTCTGTATGATCATGTTCACACACCACCAAGAAACCTGAAGACACAAAAGAGAATAGTAAAACCAAAAACACTCAGTTTGAAAAAATGTTGCAGTAATCCGCAAGTGCTAGTAAAAGATGTAAAAAACAGGGTATTTGGTTGATACGTTTTTTGCAAAAAATGTATACTAAGCTGCTCTACCAATCTTCACGGTATACCCTTATCAGAGCAGTCCTAACTAATGTATGCAATCCCTATCTGATGTATTTAAAAACCTGATCATCTGTATATAACCTGTGTGAACAGGGTTCAGAGAGGAAAAATCCATGTGTGCATACAGGGTAGAACAGCTTTTGTGCAGATAGCCCAAGAGGAGTGGTGGAACTCCCCAGTCTTGTAGACACAAGAGAACAATTATGGAAACAGGAACACATGGGCTACTTGCACAGTGAACAAGTCTGTATGATCATGTTCACACACCACCAAGAAACCTGAAGACACAAAAGAGAATAGTAAAACCAAAAACACTCAGTTTGAAAAAATGTTGCAGTAATCCGCAAGTGCTAGTAAAAGATGTAAAAAACAGGGTATTTGGTTGATACGTTTTTTGCAAAAAATGTATACTAAGCTGCTCTACCAATCTTCACGGTATACCCTTATCAGAGCAGTCCTAACTAATGTATGCAATCCCTATCTGATGTATTTAAAAACCTGATCATCTGTATATAACCTGTGTGAACAGGGTTCAGAGAGGAAAAATCCATGTGTGCATACAGGGTAGAACAGCTTTTGTGCAGATAGCCCAAGAGGAGTGGTGGAACTCCCCAGTCTTGTAGACACAAGAGAACAATTATGGAAACAGGAACACATGGGCTACTTGCACAGTGAACAAGTCTGTATGATCATGTTCACACACCACCAAGAAACCTGAAGACACAAAAGAGAATAGTAAAACCAAAAACACTCAGTTTGAAAAAATGTTGCAGTAATCCGCAAGTGCTAGTAAAAGATGTAAAAAACAGGGTATTTGGTTGATACGTTTTTTGCAAAAAATGTATACTAAGCTGCTCTACCAATCTTCACGGTATACCCTTATCAGAGCAGTCCTAACTAATGTATGCAATCCCTATCTGATGTATTTAAAAACCTGATCATCTGTATATAACCTGTGTGAACAGGGTTCAGAGAGGAAAAATCCATGTGTGCATACAGGGTAGAACAGCTTTTGTGCAGATAGCCCAAGAGGAGTGGTGGAACTCCCCAGTCTTGTAGACACAAGAGAACAATTATGGAAACAGGAACACATGGGCTACTTGCACAGTGAACAAGTCTGTATGATCATGTTCACACACCACCAAGAAACCTGAAGACACAAAAGAGAATAGTAAAACCAAAAACACTCAGTTTGAAAAAATGTTGCAGTAATCCGCAAGTGCTAGTAAAAGATGTAAAAAACAGGGTATTTGGTTGATACGTTTTTTGCAAAAAATGTATACTAAGCTGCTCTACCAATCTTCACGGTATACCCTTATCAGAGCAGTCCTAACTAATGTATGCAATCCCTATCTGATGTATTTAAAAACCTGATCATCTGTATATAACCTGTGTGAACAGGGTTCAGAGAGGAAAAATCCATGTGTGCATACAGGGTAGAACAGCTTTTGTGCAGATAGCCCAAGAGGAGTGGTGGAACTCCCCAGTCTTGTAGACACAAGAGAACAATTATGGAAACAGGAACACATGGGCTACTTGCACAGTGAACAAGTCTGTATGATCATGTTCACACACCACCAAGAAACCTGAAGACACAAAAGAGAATAGTAAAACCAAAAACACTCAGTTTGAAAAAATGTTGCAGTAATCCGCAAGTGCTAGTAAAAGATGTAAAAAACAGGGTATTTGGTTGATACGTTTTTTGCAAAAAATGTATACTAAGCTGCTCTACCAATCTTCACGGTATACCCTTATCAGAGCAGTCCTAACTAATGTATGCAATCCCTATCTGATGTATTTAAAAACCTGATCATCTGTATATAACCTGTGTGAACAGGGTTCAGAGAGGAAAAATCCATGTGTGCATACAGGGTAGAACAGCTTTTGTGCAGATAGCCCAAGAGGAGTGGTGGAACTCCCCAGTCTTGTAGACACAAGAGAACAATTATGGAAACAGGAACACATGGGCTACTTGCACAGTGAACAAGTCTGTATGATCATGTTCACACACCACCAAGAAACCTGAAGACACAAAAGAGAATAGTAAAACCAAAAACACTCAGTTTGAAAAAATGTTGCAGTAATCCGCAAGTGCTAGTAAAAGATGTAAAAAACAGGGTATTTGGTTGATACGTTTTTTGCAAAAAATGTATACTAAGCTGCTCTACCAATCTTCACGGTATACCCTTATCAGAGCAGTCCTAACTAATGTATGCAATCCCTATCTGATGTATTTAAAAACCTGATCATCTGTATATAACCTGTGTGAACAGGGTTCAGAGAGGAAAAATCCATGTGTGCATACAGGGTAGAACAGCTTTTGTGCAGATAGCCCAAGAGGAGTGGTGGAACTCCCCAGTCTTGTAGACACAAGAGAACAATTATGGAAACAGGAACACATGGGCTACTTGCACAGTGAACAAGTCTGTATGATCATGTTCACACACCACCAAGAAACCTGAAGACACAAAAGAGAATAGTAAAACCAAAAACACTCAGTTTGAAAAAATGTTGCAGTAATCCGCAAGTGCTAGTAAAAGATGTAAAAAACAGGGTATTTGGTTGATACGTTTTTTGCAAAAAATGTATACTAAGCTGCTCTACCAATCTTCACGGTATACCCTTATCAGAGCAGTCCTAACTAATGTATGCAATCCCTATCTGATGTATTTAAAAACCTGATCATCTGTATATAACCTGTGTGAACAGGGTTCAGAGAGGAAAAATCCATGTGTGCATACAGGGTAGAACAGCTTTTGTGCAGATAGCCCAAGAGGAGTGGTGGAACTCCCCAGTCTTGTAGACACAAGAGAACAATTATGGAAACAGGAACACATGGGCTACTTGCACAGTGAACAAGTCTGTATGATCATGTTCACACACCACCAAGAAACCTGAAGACACAAAAGAGAATAGTAAAACCAAAAACACTCCGTTTGAAAAAATGTTGCAGTAATCCGCAAGTGCTAGTAAAAGATGTAAAAAACAGGGTATTTGGTTGATACGTTTTTTGCAAAAAATGTATACTAAGCTGCTCTACCAATCTTCACGGTATACCCTTATCAGAGCAGTCCTAACTAATGTATGCAATCACTATCTGATGTATTTAAAAACCTGATCATCTGTATATAACCTGTGTGAACAGGGTTCAGAGAGGAAAAATCCATGTGTGCATACAGGGTAGAACAGCTTTTGTGCAGATAGCCCAAGAGGAGTGGTGGAACTCCCCAGTCTTGAAGACACAAGAGAACAATTATGGAAACAGGAACACATGGGCTACTTGCACAGTGAACAAGTCTGTATGATCATGTTCACACACCACCAAGAAACCTGAAGACACAAAAGAGAATAGTAAAACCAAAAACACTCCGTTTGAAAAAATGTTGCAGTAATCCGCAAGTGCTAGTAAAAGATGTAAAAAACAGGGTATTTGGTTGATACGTTTTTTGCAAAAAATGTATACTAAGCTGCTCTACCAATCTTCACGGTATACCCTTATCAGAGCAGTCCTAACTAATGTATGCAATCCCTATCTGATGTATTTAAAAACCTGATCATCTGTATATAACCTGTGTGAACAGGGTTCAGAGAGGAAAAATCCATGTGTGCATACAGGGTAGAACAGCTTTTGTGCAGATAGCCCAAGAGGAGTGGTGGAACTCCCCAGTCTTGTAGACACAAGAGAACAATTATGGAAACAGGAACACATGGGCTACTTGCACAGTGAACAAGTCTGTATGATCATGTTCACACACCACCAAGAAACCTGAAGACACAAAAGAGAATAGTAAAACCAAAAACACTCAGTTTGAAAAAATGTTGCAGTAATCCGCAAGTGCTAGTAAAAGATGTAAAAAACAGGGTATTTGGTTGATACGTTTTTTGCAAAAAATGTATACTAAGCTGCTCTACCAATCTTCACGGTATACCCTTATCAGAGCAGTCCTAACTAATGTATGCAATCCCTATCTGATGTATTTAAAAACCTGATCATCTGTATATAACCTGTGTGAACAGGGTTCAGAGAGGAAAAATCCATGTGTGCATACAGGGTAGAACAGCTTTTGTGCAGATAGCCCAAGAGGAGTGGTGGAACTCCCCAGTCTTGTAGACACAAGAGAACAATTATGGAAACAGGAACACATGGGCTACTTGCACAGTGAACAAGTCTGTATGATCATGTTCACACACCACCAAGAAACCTGAAGACACAAAAGAGAATAGTAAAACCAAAAACACTCAGTTTGAAAAAATGTTGCAGTAATCCGCAAGTGCTAGTAAAAGATGTAAAAAACAGGGTATTTGGTTGATACGTTTTTTGCAAAAAATGTATACTAAGCTGCTCTACCAATCTTCACGGTATACCCTTATCAGAGCAGTCCTAACTAATGTATGCAATCCCTATCTGATGTATTTAAAAACCTGATCATCTGTATATAACCTGTGTGAACAGGGTTCAGAGAGGAAAAATCCATGTGTGCATACAGGGTAGAACAGCTTTTGTGCAGATAGCCCAAGAGGAGTGGTGGAACTCCCCAGTCTTGTAGACACAAGAGAACAATTATGGAAACAGGAACACATGGGCTACTTGCACAGTGAACAAGTCTGTATGATCATGTTCACACACCACCAAGAAACCTGAAGACACAAAAGAGAATAGTAAAACCAAAAACACTCAGTTTGAAAAAATGTTGCAGTAATCCGCAAGTGCTAGTAAAAGATGTAAAAAACAGGGTATTTGGTTGATACGTTTTTTGCAAAAAATGTATACTAAGCTGCTCTACCAATCTTCACGGTATACCCTTATCAGAGCAGTCCTAACTAATGTATGCAATCCCTATCTGATGTATTTAAAAACCTGATCATCTGTATATAACCTGTGTGAACAGGGTTCAGAGAGGAAAAATCCATGTGTGCATACAGGGTAGAACAGCTTTTGTGCAGATAGCCCAAGAGGAGTGGTGGAACTCCCCAGTCTTGTAGACACAAGAGAACAATTATGGAAACAGGAACACATGGGCTACTTGCACAGTGAACAAGTCTGTATGATCATGTTCACACACCACCAAGAAACCTGAAGACACAAAAGAGAATAGTAAAACCAAAAACACTCAGTTTGAAAAAATGTTGCAGTAATCCGCAAGTGCTAGTAAAAGATGTAAAAAACAGGGTATTTGGTTGATACGTTTTTTGCAAAAAATGTATACTAAGCTGCTCTACCAATCTTCACGGTATACCCTTATCAGAGCAGTCCTAACTAATGTATGCAATCCCTATCTGATGTATTTAAAAACCTGATCATCTGTATATAACCTGTGTGAACAGGGTTCAGAGAGGAAAAATCCATGTGTGCATACAGGGTAGAACAGCTTTTGTGCAGATAGCCCAAGAGGAGTGGTGGAACTCCCCAGTCTTGTAGACACAAGAGAACAATTATGGAAACAGGAACACATGGGCTACTTGCACAGTGAACAAGTCTGTATGATCATGTTCACACACCACCAAGAAACCTGAAGACACAAAAGAGAATAGTAAAACCAAAAACACTCAGTTTGAAAAAATGTTGCAGTAATCCGCAAGTGCTAGTAAAAGATGTAAAAAACAGGGTATTTGGTTGATACGTTTTTTGCAAAAAATGTATACTAAGCTGCTCTACCAATCTTCACGGTATACCCTTATCAGAGCAGTCCTAACTAATGTATGCAATCCCTATCTGATGTATTTAAAAACCTGATCATCTGTATATAACCTGTGTGAACAGGGTTCAGAGAGGAAAAATCCATGTGTGCATACAGGGTAGAACAGCTTTTGTGCAGATAGCCCAAGAGGAGTGGTGGAACTCCCCAGTCTTGTAGACACAAGAGAACAATTATGGAAACAGGAACACATGGGCTACTTGCACAGTGAACAAGTCTGTATGATCATGTTCACACACCACCAAGAAACCTGAAGACACAAAAGAGAATAGTAAAACCAAAAACACTCAGTTTGAATTTGTCTACTTGCACATGCTGAATGCAACACGTACACAAATTAGCCCATTCTACAGTCAAACTGTAGTTGAGGCGTGACTTGTATTTTTAAGGAGACGCAGCATAGGTGTCCCAAATAACGCCTTTGTGCTTGGCGCAGCTTCCTGAGCGTTGTTTTTTGCTGTACAGGAGTCTGCGCTCTTGTGTTATCCCTTGGCAATGCCCTCTTAGCGCTGCCCGTCTTATGACCTCATTTCATGTTGGCCGCTGCGGTTAACGATGGCCATAAATCCCAGACCCACACTGCCTTTTCATAAAGTCACACTGCGGTGCTGGGATTCGTGGCCTTGAGCAGTAAATATTTTCGACGCTCACACACGTCCTTACACCTGCTTCAGACTGGGCGGCCTCTGCTGATCCCTTTTCGCATGCCGCGGCCAGGAGGCCGCACAGTCTAAAGAAGGCGGAAGGAGATGAGTAAAGACAGGCCTGCGTGGCATTTGCAGGTCACGTTGCCGGCTACACAGCAGGGGAACAGCTGGCGGCGCTGAACCCCACTAACACATTGGCTGGTGTTTTTCTCTGTGCAGCTAGCACTTCAGGGCAAAAACTAGCGGTGTTAGAGCCCAGGGTCAGCAGGAGGAGGAGAGGAGCAGAGTGTAGGCCGAAGCCTGCACTGGTGGCAGCTTTTGTTCTGTTGTGCCTGCGTGGCGTTTGCAGGTCACGTTGCCGGCTACACAGCAGGGGAACAGCTGGCGGTGCTGAACCCCACTATCACATTGGCGGGTGTTTTTCTCTGTGCAGCTAGCACTTCCAGGCTACAACTGGCGGTGTTATAGCCCAGGGTCAGCAGGAGGAGGAGAGGAGCAGAGTGTAGGCCGAAGCCTAGTTGAACCAATTTCAAAGGTAACCTTTAACCCCCCCTCAGGTGTTGCAAGGTACAAGAGCCACACCTTGTGCATCATTAATGCTGCACAAGTAAAAGGTTGCTCTCTTAATTTTGCTCCTTGCACACGCTGAATAAAACACGTACACTATTTAGCCCATTCTACTGTAGAACAGTAATGGAGGCGTGACTTGTCTTTTTAAAGAAAAGCAGCACAGGTGTCGAAAATAACACCTTGGTGCATGGGCGCAGCTTCCTGAGCATTGTTATTTGCTGAACAGGAGTCTGCGCTCTTGTTATCCCTTGGCCATGCGCTGTGAGCGCTTCCTGTCTTCTGACCTCATTTCAAGTCGGCCGTTGCGGTTAGCGATGGACATGAATCCCAGACCCACAGTGTGTTTTCTAAAAATCACACTGCGTGGCTGGGATTCGTGGCCTTGTGCAGTAAATATGTTTGCCGCTCACACATGTCCTTACACCTGCTTCAGACTGGGCGGCCTCATCTGATCCCTTATCGCATGCCGCGGTCATGAGGCCACCCAGTCTGAAGAAGGCGGAAGGAGATGAGTGAACACAGGCAAACATATGCACTGCACATGCCCATCAATCACATCCTCGTTGTCCAAAAAAATAAGACACCGAGGGGCGTTGTTTCGAGCAGGGCAGACGCACAGGCGCAGCCAGCTAACCAATGATGTCAAAAGACGGGCAGCGCTAACAAGGGTGGTGCTGCGTATCATTAGAAAGGAAAGTCACACCTCAGGGACAGTGGAATGGTCTCAATGAGACACATTTAGTACGTGTTTAATTAAACGTGGGCAAGGAGAAAAAGTCTGCCACCTTGTACAAATGCAGCAGTACTGCTGTACAAGGTGGCTGTTATACATAGAAACACCTGGGGGTGGGGGGCAGGCTTCCTTCAATTTCAGTTCATGTGCCTGCGTGGCGTTTGCAGGACACGTTGCCAGCTACACAGCAGGGGAACAGCTGGCGTTGCTGAACCCCACTGACACATTGACTGGTGTTTTTATCTGTGCAGCTCGCATGTCCGGGCAAAAACTGGCGGTGTTAGAGCCCAGGGTCAGCAGGAGGAGGAGAGGAGCAAAGTGTAGGCCGAAGCCTGCACTGGTGGCAGCTTTTGGTCGGTTGTGCCAGCGTGGCTTGTGCTGGACACGATGCCGGCTACACAGCAGGGGAACAGCAGGCGGTGCTGAACCCCACTAACACATTGGCTGGTGTTTTTCTCTGTGAAGCTCGCATTTCCAGGCAAAAACTAGCGGTGTTAGAGCCCTTGGTCAGCAGGAGGAGGAGAGGAGCAGAGTGTAGGCCGAAGCCTAGTTGAACCAATTTCAAAGGTAACCTTTAACCCCCCCTCAGGTGTTGCAAGGTACAAGAGCCACACCTTGTGCAGCATTAATGCTGCACAAGTAAAAGGTTGCTCTATTTAGTTTGCTCCTTGCACATGCTGAATAAAACACGTACACTATTTAGCCCATTATACTGTCAAACAGTAGTGGAGGCGTGACTTGTCTTTTTAAGGAGACGCAGCACAGGTGTCAAAATTTACACCTAGGTGGTGGGCGCAGATTCCTGAGCGTTGTATTAGCTGTACAGGAGTCTGCGCTATTATGATCCCTTGGCCATGCGCTGTGAGCGCTGCCTGTCTTCTCACCTCATTTCATGTTGGCCGTTGCGGTTAGCAATGGATATGAATCCCAGGCCCACAGTGTGTTTTCAAAAAATCACACTGCGTGGCTGGGATTCGTGGCCTTGTGCAGTAAATATGTTTGCCGCTCACACATGTCCTTACACCTGCTTCAGACTGGGCGGCCTCAGCTGATCCCTTATCGCCTACCACGGTCAGGAGGCCGCACAGTCTGAAGAAGGCGGAAGGAGATGAGGTAAGACAGGCAAACATATGCACTGCACATGCCCATCAATCACACCCTCGCAGCCAAAATATATGAAACGAGGGGGGTTGTGTCGGGCAGGGCGGACGCACAGGCACAGGCAGCCAACCAATGATGTCAGAAGACGGGCAGCGCTACCAAGGGGGGTGGTGCGTGTCATTAAAAAGGAAAGTCACACCTCAGGGACATTGTAATGGTCTGTAATGAGACATATATTTTACGTGTTTAATTCTACGTGGGCAAGGATAAAAAAAACAGCCACCTTGTATAAATGCAGCAGTACTGCTGTACTAGGTGGCTGTTATACATAGAAACACCTGGGGGGTGGGGCCAGGTTCTCTTTAATTTCAGTTCATGTGCCTGCGTGGCGTTTGCAGGTCACGTTGCCGGCTACACAGCAGGGGAACAGCTGGCGGTGCTGAACCCCACTAACACATTGGCTGGTGTTTTTCTCTGTGCAGCTAGCACTTCCGGGCAAAAACTAGCGGTGTTTAAGCCCAGGGTCAGCAGGAGGAGGAGAGGAGCAGAGTGTAGGCCGAAGCCTGCAATGGTGGCAGCTTTTGTTCTGTTGTGCCAGCGTGGCTTGTGCTGGACACGATGCAGGCTACACAGCAGGGGAACAGCTGGCGGTGCTGAACCCCACTGACACATCACCTAGTGTTTTTTCTGTGTAGACAACACTTCCAGGTGGCAACTGACAGTGTTGAAACCCAGGGAATCAAAGAGGAGCAGAGTGTAGGCCGAAGCCTGCAGTGGAGCAAGTTGAAAGGGAACCTTTAACCCCCCCCCCCCCAGGCATTTGTTGCTGAAAGAGCCATCTTGTACAGCAGTAATACTGCACATGGAAAATGGTGGCTCCGAAAATTATGCTCCTTGCAAACGCTGAAGTACACACTCATACAATGTGTCCCCTCACACTGTCAAACCGTCCCGGAAGTCGGACTTTCCTTTGTAATGTGACACAGCAAAGCCGTCATTCCAACCCCCTTGGTGCCGTGCGCCACCTCCTCAACGTTGTTTGGTTCTGTCACGGAGCACGCGCTGTAATGTTATCCCTTGGCCATGCACAGTTAGCGGTGCCCGTCTTCTGACATCATGTAGGTGTCAGGCTGGCAGTGCCTGTGCGTCCAAGCTGCCCGAGATCCAACCTAGCAGTGTCATCTAATGTAGTCCCACTGCGGGCCAGGGATCCATGGGCATGCGCAGTGCATATCATCGCCTCTCACTCACCTCCTTCCTGCTTCTTCAGACTGTGCGGCGTCACGGCCGTGGCATGCTATTAGGGATCAGCTGACGCCGCCTGGTCTGAAGAAGCGTGAAGAAGGGGAGTGAGAGGATAGTATATGCACTGCGCATGGCCATGGATACCAGGCCCACTGTTGGGTTCACATTAGACGACACTGCGAGGTGGGATTTCGGGCAGCGTGGACGCACAGGCGCAGCCAGGACGACAACAAATGATGTCAGAGGACGGGCAGCGCAAACTGTGCATGGCCAAGGGATAACATAACAGCGCAGGGTCCATGACGGAATCAAACAACGCTAAGGAGCCAGCGCACGGTGGCAAGGGGGTAGCAATGACGGCTGTGCTGCGTCACATTACAAAGGAAAGTCCAACCTCCGGGACGGTTGGACGGTGTGAGGGGACACATTACATGAGTGTGTAGTTCAGCGTTTGCAAGGAGCATAATTTCAAGAGCGACCTTTCCCTTGTGCAGTATTAGTGCTGCACATGGTGGCTCTTTCAGTAACAAACGCCTAGGGGGGGGGACAGGTCCCCTTACATTTTAGGTGTGCCAGCGTGGCGGTCGCATGACACGTTGCCGGATACACAGCTGGGGATCAGCTGACGTTACTGAACCCCAATAACAGAGGAGCGACTGTTGACTGTGCAGACAGCACTTCCAGGCACCAACTGGCGGTGTTAGAGCCCAGGGACAGCAGGAGGAGCAGATTGGAGGTATTGCCGCACACACAGCTGGGGATCAGCTGACGTTACTGAACCCCAATAACAGAGGAGCGACTGTTAACTGTGCACACAGCACTTCCAGGCACCAACTGGCGGTGTTGGAGCCCAGGGACAGCAGAAGGAGCAGATTGGAGGTATTGCCGCACACACAGCTGGGGATCAGCTGACGTTACTGAACCCCAATAACAGAGGAGCGACTGTTAACTGTGCACACAGCACTTCCAGGCACCAACTGGCGGTGTTAGAGCCCAGGGTCAGCAGGAGGAGCAGAGGAACAGAGTGTAGGCCGAAGCCTGATTGGAGCAAGTTGAAAGGGAACCTTTAACCCCCCCCCAAGACGTTTGTAGCTGAAAGAGCCATCTTGTGCAGCACTAAGGATGCAAAAGGAAAAGGTTGCTCTTTTAATTATGCTCCTTGCAAACACTGAAGTAAACACTAAAAATATGTCCCCTTATACCGTTCAACCGTCCCGGAGGTGCAAATTTCCTTCGTAATGGGACACAGCACAGCTGTCATTCCTATCCCCTTGGTGCCGTGCGCTGCCTCCTCAGCGTTGTTTTAAGCTGTCACGGAGCCTGCGCTGTTCTGTTAGCCCTTGGCCATGCCCAATTAGCGCTGCCTGTCTTCTGACATAATTTGGTGTCAAGCTGTCAGTGCCTGTGCGTCCACGATGCTCCAGATCCCACCTCGCAGTCTCGTCTAACGTAATCCCACTGCGGGCCTTGGATCCATGGGCATGCGCAGTGCATATCATCGCCTCTCACTCACCTCCTTCCTGCTTCTTCAGACTGTGCGGCGTCACGGCCGTGGCATGCTATTAGGGATCAGCTGACGCCGCCTGGTCTGAAGAAGCGTGAAGAAGGGGAGTGAGAAGCTAGTATATGCACTGCGCATGCCCATGGATCCCAGGCCCGCAGTGTGACTCAATCAGAAGACACTGCGAGGCGGGATCTCGGGCAGCGCGGCCGCACAGGCGCAGCCAGCCTGACACCAAATTAAGTCAGAAGACAGGCAGCACAAATAGGGCATGCCCAAGGGATAACAGAACAGCGCAGGCTCCGTGACAGCTTAAAACAACGCTGAGGAGGCAGCGCATGGCACCAAGGGGGTAGGAATGACGGCTGTGCTGCGTCACATTACGAAGGAAAGTCCCAGCTCCGGGACAGTATAACGGTATCAGTGAACACATTTTATAAGTGTTAAGTTCTGCGTGTGCAAGGAGCTAAACCAAAAGAGCTACCTTTTCCTTGTGCAGCATTACTGCTGCACAAGATGGCTCTTTCAGTAACAAACGACGGGGGGGGGGACAGGTTCCATTACATTTAGGTTGTTGTGCCAGCGTGGCGGTCGCAGGACACATTGCCGGCTACACAGCTGGGGATCAGCTGACGTTACTGAAACCCAATAACACTGGGTCGTATGTTTTTACTGTGCAGCCTGCACTTCTGAGCCGCAACTGGCGGTGTTGGAGCCCAGGAATAGCAGTTCAGGTGGTAGAAAGATGAACACAGCAGGAGACCTGGATGACACCCAATTACTTAATCAGGCAGAGGAGTGGCAAATTCCTGCGAGATCCAGGCCTGGTTCATTTTCAGGAAAGTAAGCCGGTCAACGTTATCGGAGGACAGTCGCATGCGACGGTCTGTTAGTACACCACCTGCGGCACTAAAGACACGTTCCGATAAGACACTAGCCGCAGGGCAAGCCAGCACCTCCAATGCATACTGGCTTAGCTCTGGCCATGTATCCAGCTTAGAGACCCAAAACTTGAACGGGGAAAAGCCGTCTGGGAGTACAGTAAGAGGGCAAGCCATGTAGTCTGTCACCATCTGACGGAACCGTTGCCTCCTGCTGACTGGAGCCGCCGGTGATGGTGTAGACATTTGGGGCGGGCACACAAAAGTGTGCCAGAGTTGTGCCATACTGGGCTTGCCTTGGGCAGAGGCACTCCTTCTGCTCCCTCTTTGGGCAGAGCCTCCCCCACTGCCTCGACGCACTGAGCTGCTTTGTAAAGCACTAGCAGCACTCCTCTCAGTTGGACAGGAGAAGATGCTGGAATTCACCAGTGTGTCGTGGTACTCCCGAAATTTACGCTCCCAGGTAAACGCTGGGATGAGGTTTTGGACGTTGTCCCGGTAGCGAGGATCGAGGAGGGTGAACACCCAATAATCAGGCATGTTGAGAATGTGGTCGATGTGGCGGTCGTTTCTCAGGCACTGCAGCATGAAATCCACCATGTGCTGCAGAGTGCCAACTGGCCCAGAAACGCTGTCCCCTGCTTGAGACATGATCTCTGCCCGCTCGTCATCACCCCACCCTCGCTGTACACACTGACCACTGGACAATTGTGTTGCTCCCTCCTCTGGACGGAGCTCTTCCTCCTCCATTGACTCCTCCTCATCCTCCTCACAAATTGGCCCCTGCATACCCCTTTGTGAGGAACCACGTGGCGCTGACTCTCCAGAAGCTGATGGAAAAGGTGACTCCTCATCCTCCACCTCTTACACAACATCATCCCTTAACCCTTGAAAAGTTTGCTGAAGCAGGCAGATAAGGGGGACAGTCATACTGACTAGGGCATCATCTGCACTTGCCATCTGCGTGGAATAATCAAAAGAATGCAAAACCTGGCAGACGTCCTTCATAGTGGCCCACTCTGTGGTTGTGAAGTCTGATCGGCGCTGACTGCGACTTCTTTGCGCCTGATGCAGCTGGTACTCCATAACTGCTTGCTGCTGCTCACACAACCGCTCCAACATATGTAACGTGGAATTCCACCGGGTAGGTAGGTCACATATGATGCGGTGTTCCGGAAGGCGGAATCGGCGCTGCAGAGCAGCAATGCGGGATCTGGCCAAGCTGGAACGCCGCAAGTGAGCACACTCTAGGCGGACCTTGTGCAGCAGGGCATCAAGATCCGGATAGTCCCTCAGAAAACTCTGCACAACCAAATTGAGCACATGTGCCAGACATGGGATGTGAGTGAGGTTGCCAAGGGCCAAAGCTGCCACCAGATTTCGGCCATTGTCACACACTACCATGCCTGGCTGGAGATTCGCTGGCAGTAACCACACATCGCTCTCCTGCTTGATGGCATTCCAGAGCTCCTGCGCTGTGTGGCTTCGATGCCCCAATGAAACTAGTTTCAAGACGGCCTGCTGACGTTTGGCCACGGCTGTGCTCATGTCGGTCATAGGTAAACGTTCACGGGTCCATGTGGAGGTGGACTGTGACGGATCCTGCAGAGAGGAATCTGAGGAACTGGTGTAAGAGGAGGAGTCGATGCGTACAGACTGGATTCCTGCAATCCTTGGAGTGGGCAGGACACGTCCTGCGCCACTCGCACGATCTGTACCTGGCTCAACAACATTAACCCAATGGGCAGTGAGGGAAACGTATCGTCCCTGTCCATGCTGACTGGTCCACGCATCGGTGGTGAGGTGGACCTTGCTACTGACGGCGTTCAGTAGCGCATGTTTTATGTTTGCCTCAACATGCCTGTGCAGGGCAGGGACAGCCTGCCTGCTGAAGTAAAAGCGGCTGGGCACCTTGTACTGTAGGACTGCCAATGCCATCAAGTCACGGAAGCTGTCAGTCTCCACCAGCCTGAACGAGAGCATTTCCAGGGACAACAGTTTGGCAATGCCTGCATTCAGAGCCTGTGCTCGGGGGTGGTTGGCCGAGAATGCCCGCCTTTTCTCCCATGCCTGTACAACCGATGGCTGTAGAGTAGACTGGGAGTGTGAGGATGACTGGGAAGGTGGTGCTGTGGGTGGAATTACACAAGGTCTCTGGACAACAGTGCCAGAGGTTCTTCCATGGCGATTCTGGGAGGAAGCCAAACCAGCTGTGCGTGAGCTGGAGGAAGAGGCAACACGAGCTGAAGAGGTGGTAGCTGCCGCTGTTGGTTGGCCTACATCTTCAGTCTGTTTCTGTAACTCCACCGCGTGCCTGGTCCGCACATGTTTCCACATATTTGTGGTATTGAGGTTGCTGACATTTTTCCCTCTTTTTACTTTCTGATGACACAGCTTGCATTTGACAAAACAAATGTCATCTGCAACTGTGTCAAAAAAGGACCAGGCACTGCATGTCTTGGGAGCGCCCTTTTTGGCTTTGGAAAGAGACAGGCTCCTAACGGGTGCCAAAGTGGAGGCTACAGGCTCCGCAGTCTTCCCCCTCCCTCTCCCTCTTTGGCCCGTAAGGGGAAGCTCTTCCTCAGAGCTGCTCCCACCACCTTCCTGTTCCTCACACCACGATGGGTCAAGGACCTCATCATCTCCACTACCCTCTGCCACCAACTGCTCCTCCTGGGTAGTCTCGGCAGCACAGTACGCACCAGAAAGCGGCACCTGAGTTTCATCATCAGATGCGTACTGTGCTGTGGTCACCGGAGGCACTGGCCCACCTGCCTCTTCAGAGTCAGAGAGAAAAAGCTGTTGGGCATCACTGCACACTGCCTCTTCTTCCATTTCTCCAATGCTGCTTGGCTGGCCCCCTGTTTCCAAGCCAAGAGATTCAGAGAACAGAAGTAGAGACGGCTCCTGTCCTGGGCTCTCTGACTGCCTGGCCAATTTGGCAGGTGGTGAAGAGACAGATGGCTGCTCTCCAGTGCTCTGTGCCTGAGAGGATGTGGCACTAACTGAAGTCGATGCCGAGGCGTTAGCTGCCATCCACCCGACAACGGCTTCAATTTGGTCTTCACGCAGCAGCGGTGCACGGCGCTCTCCGACAAAGCTGCGCATGAAGGACTGTTCCCTGCTGAAACTGAGTGACGACGAGTCACCGACGCCCGCAGCAGGCACAGAATCACCACGTCCTCTCCCTGCTCCTCTCCCTGCTCCGCGCCCACGTGCCTTACTCCCTGCCCTCTTCATCTTGGTTGACAGATAAAGATAAGCAGAAAAGTACTAAGGCCTTAGTGTGCTTATTCCTGAAATGCTCCTCCTAACAGGTGTAAGAAACACTAATGCTGTAAAGTGTGGACTAAACTTTATTATTTTTCAAATGTGACCTACACAAGTGTTAAGTTGTGTTTGGTGAACTTTACTTTTTTTTTTGTGCAGATCGGGCTACAGAGCTAGTTTAAATCACACGGAGACCGTGCAGACAGCCGTAAACGGCGCTGCAAGGCCAAAAAACCCTCCTCTAGGTTATCCTATGTAGTGTTTTTCCACTATTTAGCTGGAGACGGGTGGAAAGACACTAATAGGAATTTTTTTTTTTTAATTTTAAACAGGCTGCACTATGTGAAAAAAAGGAAATTGTTTTTCAAGGTATGAGGCAGTAACGCACCCTGAGCTGAATCCAACCGGCTATAGCTGCACACAGACTACAGGGCGAGCTGTGCTCACACAGAGACCGTGCAGACAGCCGTAAACGGCGCTGCAAGGCCCAATAAACCCCCTCTAGGTTATCCTATGTAGTGTTTTTCCACTATTTAGCTGGAGACGGGTGGAAAAACACTAATAGGAATTTTTTTTTTTAAATTTTAAACAGGCTGCACTATTTGAAAAAAAGGAAAATTTTTCTCAAGGTATGAGCCAGTAACGAACCCTGAGCTGAATCCAACCGGCTATGGCTGCACACAGACTACAGGGCGAGCTGGGCTCACACGGAGACCGTGCAGACAGCCGTAAACGGCGCTGCAAGGCCCAAAAACCCCCCTCTAGGTTATCCTATGTAGTGTTTTTCCACAATTTAGCTGGAGACGGGTGGAAAAACACTAATAGGGAATTTTTTTTAAAATTTTTAAACAGGCTGCACTATTTGAAAAAAAGGAAAATTTTTCTCAAGGTATGAGCCAGTAACGAACCCTGAGCTGAATCCAACCGGCTATGGCTGCACACAGACTACAGGGCGAGCTGGGCTCACACGGAGACCGTGCAGACAGCCGTAAACGGCGCTGCAAGGCCCAAAAAAACCCCTCTAGGTTATCCTATGTAGTGTTTTTCCACAATTTAGCTGGAGACGGGTGGAAAAACACTAATAGGGAATTATTTTAAAATTTTTTAAACAGGCTGCACTATTTGAAAAAAAGGAAAATTTTTCTCAAGGTATGAGCCAGTAACGAACCCTGAGCTGAATCTAACCGGCTATGGCTGCACACAGACTACAGGGCGAGCTGGGCTCACACGGAGACCGTGCAGACAGCCGTAAACGGCGCTGCAAGGCCCAAAAGCCCCCCTCTAGGTTATCCTATGTAGTGTTTTTCCACAATTTAGCTGGAGACTGGTGGAAAAACACTAATAGGAAATTTGAGAAAAAATGTGCAGCAGGCTGCACTATGAGCAAAAAAGGACAACTGTGTGAGGCAGTGTGAACCCCCCATGAGCTGAATACAACCGGGTATATGGCTGCACACAGACTACAGAGTGAGCTGCACACACACACACACACAGAGACCTTGCAGAACGCTGTTAAAACAGCGCTGCAAGGCAAGAGCAAGGTGAACAGTGAAGAACACACAGCGTTTTGCTAAATTAGCCTTTGGAAAGGAAAATAAAGCAATTAGCTAGCTCAACTGGCCCTCAGTTAGAACACAGCGTCCTGTCCCTAACTGAAATTATTAGGTTCTGTAAAAGGATGTAGATCTGGGGATTTATTATGATGGAATATAGGCTGAACTGGATGGACAAATGTCTTTTTTCGGCCTTACTATGTTACTATGTTACTATGTTACTATGAAATCACAGCAGAGTGAGCGCAAAATGGCGGCAGCGTTTTTTATAGTGCAGAGTGACATCATTTCAGCAGCCAATCACAGCCTTGCCAGTACTTACATGCCCACCATGCTAAACAGGATATGCCCACACTTCCAATCATTCCTCATTGGCTGCTGCGTTCAGTTTGAATTCTGGGAACTTCCGATTCCGGTATCCGATACGCGGGAAGTATCGGAATTCGGTATCGGAATTCCGATACCGCAAATATCGGCCGATACCCGATACTTGCGGTATCGGAATGCTCAACACTACTGCTGAGCGAAATTATGATGTTGGCAATCGAGAGTTGCTTGCCATGAAGTGGGCATTCGAGGAGTGGCGTCATTGGCTTGAAGGAGCTAAGCATCGCGTGGTGGTCTTGACTGATCATAAGAACTTGACTTATCTCGAGTCTGCCAAGCGGTTGAATCCTAGACAGTCTCGTTGGTCGCTGTTTTTTGCCCGTTTTGACTTTGTGGTTTCGTACCTTCCGGGCTCTAAAAATGTGAAGGCGGATGCCCTGTCTAGGAGTTTTGTGCCCGACTCTCCGGGTTTATCTGAGCCGGCGGGTATTCTCAAAGAGGGAGTAATTGTGTCTGCCATCTCCCCTGATTTGCGGCGGGTGCTGCAAAAATTTCAGGCTAATAAACCTGATCGTTGCCCAGCGGAGAAACTGTTTGTCCCTGATAGGTGGACAAATAAAGTTATCTCTGAGGTTCATTGTTCGGTATTGGCTGGTCATCCTGGAATCTTTGGTACCAGAGAGTTAGTGGCTAGATCCTTTTGGTGGCCATCTCTGTCGCGGGATGTGCGTTCTTTTGTGCAGTCCTGTGGGATTTGTGCTCGGGCTAAGCCCTGCTGTTCTTGTGCCAGTGGGTTGCTTTTGCCCTTGCCGGTCCCGAAGAGGCCTTGGACACATATCTCTATGGATTTTATTTCTGATCTTCCCGTCTCTCAAAAATGTCAGTCATTTGGGTGGTTTGTGATCGTTTCTCTAAGATGGTCCATTTGGTGCCCTTGTCTAAATTACCTTCCTCCTCTGATTTGGTGCCATTGTTCTTCCAGCATGTGGTTCGTTTACATGGCATTCCAGAGAATATCGTTTCTGACAGAGGTTCCCAGTTTGTTTCGAGGTTTTGGCGAGCCTTTTGTGCAAGGATGGGCATTGGCTTGTCTTTTTCCTCGGCTTTCCATCCTCAGACTAATGGCCAGACCGAACGAACCAATCAGACCTTGGAAACATATCTGAGATGCTTTGTTTCTGCTGATCAGGATGACTGGGTGTCCTTTTTGCCTTTGGCTGAGTTCGCTCTTAATAATCGGGCCAGCTCGGCTACCTTGGTTTCGCCGTTTTTCTGCAACTCTGGGTTCCATCCTCGTTTCTCTTCAGGGCAGGTGGAGTCTTCGGACTGTCCTGGTGTGGATACTGTGGTGGACAGGTTGCAGCAGATTTGGACTCATGTAGTGGACAATTTGACCTTGTCCCAGGAGAAGGCTCAACGTTTCGCTAATCGCAGACGCTGTGTGGGTCCCCGACTTCGTGTTGGGGATTTGGTTTGGTTGTCTTCTCGTCATATTCCTATGAAGGTTTCCTCTCCTAAGTTTAAACCTCGTTTCATTGGTCCATATAGGATTTCTGAGGTTCTTAATCCTGTGTCTTTTCGTTTGACCCTTCCAGACTCTTTCTCCATCCATAACGTATTCCATAGGTCATTGTTGCGGAGATACGTGGCACCTATGGTTCCATCTGTTGATCCTCCTGCCTCGGTTTTGGTGGAGGGGGAGTTGGAGTATATTGTGGAGAAGATTTTGGATTCTCGTGTTTCAAGACGGAAACTCCAGTATCTGGTTAAGTGGAAGGGTTATGCTCAGGAAGATAATTCCTGGGTCTTTGCCTCTGATGTCCATGCTCCCGATCTTGTTCGTGCCTTTCATATGGCTCATCCTGGTCGTCCTGGGGGCTCTGGTGAGGGTTCGGTGACCCCTCCTCAAGGGGGGGGTACTGTTGTGAATTCTGTGGCAGAGCTCCCTCCTGTGGTCACAAGTGGTACTTCAGCTGATTCTCTCTATGAGCTTCCGATGGTGGAGGAGAGTGGTACTGCGGCTTCTGAGTTTCCTTCCTCAGGTGATGTGGTGAAGTCGTTAGGTGCTGCTCTATTTAACTCCACCTAGTGCTTTGATCCTGGCCTCCAGTCAATGTTCTAGTATAGGACTTGCTTCCTCCTGGATCGTTCCTGTGGCCTGCTGCTCTGCATAGCTAAGTTCCGTTTTTGTTATTTTTTGTTTGCTGTTTTTTTCTGTCCAGCTTGCTTGTTTGGTTTTTCTTGCTTGCTGGTAGCTCTGGGACGCAGAGGGTGTACCTCCGTGCCGTTAGTCGGTACGGAGGGTCTTTTTGCCCCCTTTGCGTGGTTATTTGTAGGGTTTTGTGTTGACCGCAAAGTTACCTTTCCTATCCTCGCTCTGTTCAGAAAGTCGGGCCTCACTTTGCTAAATCTATTTCATCTCTACGTTTGTCTTTTCATCTTATCTCACAGTCATTATATGTGGGGGCTGCCTTTTCCTTTGGGGTATTTCTCTGAGGCAAGGTAGGCTTATTTTCTATCTTCAGGCTAGCTAGTTTCTCAGGCTGTGCCAAGTTGCATAGGGAGCGTTAGGCGCAATCCACGGCTGCTTCTAGTGTGGTTGGAGAGGATTAGGGATTGCGGTCAGCAGAGTTCCCACGTCTCAGAGCTCGTTCTATGTTTTTGGGTTACTGTCAGGTCACTGTATGTGCTCTGACTTCTATGTCCATTGTGGTACTGAATTACCTAATCTTAACACAGTGCCTAGTAAAAAGGCTATAAAGGCACAGATGATTGGCCTCGGGGAGACCAAAACATCCAACACTGCGGAGACACCATCACGTGTTTCTCAACGCAGTGATTCCAGAACACTGCCCCCATCCCTTATGGGAAATATGCAGATGCATGTAAAGAAACTGCGGAGACACCATCACGTGTTTCTCGACGCAAGCACTGAATAGCCAGGCCTTTCCCCGTGAATGAACAACCACGGGAAGGGCAGCATCCTATGAAGGAAAGCCACCTATGCCAAGCATGGTATCCATCCACATTGACAGCTGTTTCGGGGTTTTTGCCCCTCATCAGTGTGGAGTAGGAATCTGGCTATTAGGAGCAGTGCCTAGTAAAAAGGCTATAAAGGCACAGATGATTGGCCTCGGGGAGACCAAAACATCCAACACTGCGGAGACACCATCACGTGTTTCTTAACGCAGTGATTCCAGAACACTGCCCCCATCCCTTATGGGAAATATGCAGATGCATGTAAAGAAGCTGCGGAGACACCATCACGTGTTTCTCGACGCAAGCAGTGAATAGCCAGGCCTTTCCCCGGGAAGGAACAACCACGGGAAGGGCAGCATCATGATGGATACCATGCTTGGCATAGGTGGCATAGGTGGCTTTCCTTCATAGGATGCTGCCCTTCCCGTGGTTGTTCCTTCCCGGGGAAAGGCCTGGCTATTCACTGCTTGCATCGAGAAACACGTGATGGTGTCTCCGCAGCTTCTTTACATGCATCTGCATATTTCCCATAAGGGATGGGGGCAGTGTTCTGGAATCACTGCGTTGAGAAACACGTGATGGTGTCTCCGCAGTGTTGGATGTTTTGGTCTCCCCGAGGCCAATCATCTGTGCCTTTATAGCCTTTTTACTAGGCACTGCTCCTAATAGCCAGATTCCTACTCCACACTGATGAGGGGCAAAAACCCCGAAACAGCTGTCTGTGGATGGATACCATGCTTGGCATAGGTGGCTTTCCTTCATAGGATGCTGCCCTTCCCGTGGTTGTTCCTTCCCAGGGAAAGGCCTGGCTATTCACTGCTTGCATCGAGAAACACGTGATGGTGTCTCCGCAGCTTCTTTACATGCATCTGCATATTTCTCATAAGGAATGGGGGCAGTGTTCTGGAATCACTGCGTTGAGAAACACGTGATGGTGTCTCCGCAGTGTTGGATGTTTTGGTCTCCCCGAGGCCAATCATCTGTGCCTTTATAGCCTTTTTACTAGGCACTGCTCCTAATAGCCAGATTCCTACTCCACACTGATGAGGGGCAAAAACCCCGAAACAGCTGTCTGTGGAGGGATACCATGCTTGGCATAGGTGGCTTTCCTTCATAGGATGCTGCCCTTCCCGTGGTTGTTCCTTCCCGGGGAAAGGCCTGGCTATTCACTGCTTGCGTTGAGAAACACGTGATGGTGTCTCCGCAGCTTCGTTACATGCTTCTTTAGGGGTAGTTATATCTGAGGCTGTGACGAGGTGTCTAGGGAGTGTCAGGAACATCCCACGGCTATTTCTAGTTGTGTTGTTAGGATTAGGGACTGCGGTCAGTAGAGATACCACCTTCTCAGAGCTCGTTCCATGTTGCGTTTTAGCCACCAGGTCATTTCAGTGTGGCCTCTTAACCACCAGGTGATAACAGGGGTCATTATACAGTATTGAGCATCATGTGCGGCCATTATACAGTATGGAGCATCATGTGCGGCCATTATACAGTATGGAGCATCATGTGTAGCCATTATACAGTATTGAGCATCATGTGCGGTCATTGTACAGTATTGAGCATCATGTGGGGTCATTATACAGTATTGAGCATCATGTGGGGCCATTATACAGTATTGAGCATCATGTGTGGCCATTATGCAGTATTAAGCATCATGTGTGGCCATTATGCAGTATTAAGCATCATGTGTGGCCATTATACAGTATGGAGCATCAAGTGCAGTCATTATACAGTATGGAGCACTGTGTGGCCATTATGCAGTATGGAGCATCATGTGTGGCCATTATACAGTATGGAGCTTCATGTGTGGCCATCATACAGTATGGAGCATCATGTGTGGCCATTATACAGTATGGAGCATCATGTGTGGCCATTATACAGTATTGAGCATCATGTGGGGTCGTTATACAGTATGGAGCACCCCTGTGGCCATTATACAGTATGGAGCACTGTGTGGCCATTATACAGTATGGAGCACTGTGTGGCCATATTTTTTTGTTTATAATTATTCTTTATGAACAGTGTGACCAGCAGTGCTAAATGGGTGTGGTTGAGACGTGGATATGGGTGTGACTAGTGAATGGGTGTGGTCAGAGGCGTGGCCTAAAATATGCCGCGGCGCGCGTTTCGCGCCGCAAACTTTTTCCCTCTTTCCCAGCCTCAAAAGTTGGGAGGTATGCGCACGTGTCTGTCTAAAGGGCAAAGTGCAACATGTTCAAGAGATGCTGAGTTAGAGAAAGCAGGTCAGTGTGGTAGGAAAACCAAACAAACTGATGGATGCTTGTGAAAAACAAAGTTTAAAGAGCAGTGCATCGTCCGTAACTATAAACACTCCCGTGGCACAAGCTTTTTCATCTTCACCCATACATATTACCAATAATATCCAAATGTCACAGTCAGCAATTGGTTTTTCTAGTGTAATGAACACTGTTAAAGGAATGCCACCAAATGTACATAACCACGACTATGGGAAACACTAGATTTCCTCTTTCCGAGATATGGACGATTATGGTATTGATGAACACTTTGAAATTTACTACATCCACACCAAGAAGAAAAAGATCACAGCTGCAAAAAATGTGCAGAAAAGGCCGTAAATGTCTAATTAGCCTGAGATGGTTGAAAGATGATGTATTATGTTTGGTCCATGTCCACTTTTTGAAAGCGAGCACAAACGAAGGATGAATTAGGCAGAAGACGTATGATTTTGGATGGTAAGGAGGTGATGTCACGTACAGATAGGTAGATACACGTGTCATCGGTGTACTGATGAGATTGCAAACCGTGCCATTATATCAGCTGGCCCAGGCCGAAGGTGTAGATAGAGAAGAGAAGGGGTCCTAGAACTGTGCCTTGGGGAATATCAAAAGACCGAGATGAGGAGGTGGTGTGGGAGTCGGAGACACTGAATGTCCCCGTAACAGCCTGATTGTTTTTTAAACACTCTGTCGATAACCCCAAAATGGCCATTTGCACCATTGGCCATGCCGGCATCAGTAGGGGTAGCATAACTCCCATCCTAACCACCACAAGCATGATCAGGCACATGGCAGGAAAGCACCCGACTTTGTGGGTTGAACACAAGGCTCCATGAACAATGTGTGCGGGTGATGCTGCTGCTTCTTCCGATGTTGTGCGTGCAAGCCAATCCCCTGTCCATGCTGCATGCAAACATGCCTCGTGCCCTGCATCTGCAGTTTCACACAAACTCAACTACCACCATCAACAAGCACGTCCATGTCCTTGTCCCAGCGCACCGTTCAGTTGTCCATACCCCAGTCCTTGGAACGCAAGTGGAAATACGCAGGCAACGCTACAGTACTAAATTCACACATTTCTCGTCTGCAGGCGCTCAAAATGTTGCATTTTAGGGCCGTGTGAGGCCAAAGCTTTCAGCAACCTGATGGCGGTTACCATCACAAGGTACTCGCTACCCAGCCACCACAATTTTGCCCGGTCTGCTGTCACGACATTACACAAGCAACAACATGTCCCATTACCTGTGTCCTCCAAGATGCTGTTATTGGCAAAGTCAACCTAACCACAGACACGTGGACAAGTGGTTGTGGTCAGGGACGGTACATCACACTAACAGCACACTGAGTTAGCATAGTGGAAGCCGAGACCCAGTCCAACCTTGGGATGGTGCATGTCCGACCAACCACGAGTATTGCGGGCTCTTAGTAAATCTGGGTTGCCCCCACAGTCTTCAGCTACTCCACCTCCTCCTCTTCAGCCTCCATTTATGCAAGTAGCACATCAGTCACAAGTTTGAAGCACTGCAGCATTGCCTCAGCCAAGCGGCAACAGGCTGTGCTGCAAATATGCTTAGGTGACAACCCCCACAATGATGAAGATTTGTGGACACTGGACAGCTCTGAAAGAGCAGGCCGATCTGTGGCTGACACCGCTGAACCTACAGCCAGCCATGGTCGTGTGGGACAATGGCTGGGACCTGGTGTTTGCTCTGTGTCAAGGCGAGCTCACACACGTGCCATGCCTGGCCCATGTGCTTAATATCATTGTTCAACATTTTATGAAAAGCGACACGGAGGTGCCAGATCTGCTAGGAAAAGTACGAGGCTCTGCGTACACATTTTAGAAAGTCAGCTAGAGCTTCATCAGCCTTTGATGTGCTTCTGCAGCACTTGCAGCTTATGTCTCACCGACTGTTGTGTTATGTCTTCCCCATGAATTGGAACTCTACACTGCATATTTTGGAAAGGATTTGTGAGCGGAAGAGGGCAGTTGTTGACTAGCAGCATCAACAAGGCCGTCGGTGTCCAGTCCTGAATTCACACATAAGATCTCATGAGTGGACATGGATGTCAGACATATGTACCATCCTCCAAAACTTTGAGGAATTCATCAAGAGGGTGAGCGGTAATGACGCCATAATTAACACCTCCTTCCTGCTTCTCTGTGTTCTAATATTAATAGTTATAGTTATTTATATAGCGTAAACATATTTACAGTTTCAAACACAACAGTCCTAAGTAACAACGATAACAATAATACAATAGTTAAACAGAAATAAAACTACCCTGCTCATGACAGCTTAGAATCTACACTAACTTATAATGATAACAATAATTAAAATGAAAAAAAAAAGGGCGACAGCTTAAAATCTACAATGAGGTGGGGGAAATAAAAACTACAGGGGAATGTATTTACAGTGATGTTTTTACAATGATATTACTGAGGTTTGTCGAAAACAGTGGAGGCCTGAGGACAAGGAGGAGGGGGAGACCATGGTCAGTTGTGCTTTTGGTGAGGGCACAGAAGTATCGACTGTTTGCAGTCTATGACGCATGGCTGAGTTTAGTTTATGCTGCCTTTCCCGTCACCCTCGCGTTCTCCAAATTTTGGGTGACAGGCAATACTGATTGGTGTTGTTGACACTTCTAGACCCATGCTACAAAGAGAACTTTATATCTCTTATTCCAGAGGCAAACAGGTGTACTACAAGGTTGTAGGACCATAGGGCCCTTCTTGCTGAATTATTTAAAAAAATCCCATCTGAAAATGGTGTAAATAAGCAGCAGCAGGCAGTTATGGAGCTTTGGGAAGGATGCAGTGGGACCAATGGACGCACATACAGTACCTGCAGGCCTTGCACTGATGTGGGCATGCTGTACCCTGCCTACCTAGCGCTGCAATATCGGGACCCACAAATTAGCCCTAAAAAGAACTGTTGGTTTATCAGGAGATGTGGAGGATGTAAGAGTTGCAGACCTACACTAACTCTAAAACCACGATTCTGACCCTATCTCGGCAGCAGCTCTCACTACTCTCGCAAAAACAGGAACAGAATGCGGCAAGCAGGGCGGCACCTGGTCTCTTATACTCAGGATGAGGCTGTACGGCCCAGCCAAACACTGCACGACCACAACAAAGATGGGTGTGGTGTTTCATGGCCTGGCAGACAATCCTTGCACCCTAATTGGGTCTCTAAAGTCCGCCAAAAACGCGGGGTGGAAAATGCAGTTACTGCCAAATAATCCCGGAAATGCTCGCTGCTCAGCGAGTACTCCAAGTACCCCGATACTCGGGCGAGTAACGAGTAGTGGCGAGCACGTTCGCTTATCACTAGTAATAAGATGTCACCTTTGTAACAAGTTAGTTCATAAAATGTCTTCCCCAATAAACGATTTGTTGCATTATTGGAAAATAATAGCATTTAGGAGCCACAGTAATTCAGCCATGTAATGGCACTTATATAAAGTTGCAGAGTGGGGTTGATAATAGAATATAAAAGCTCCAAATTTTCTCTGACTTTAAAGCATTACTGCAGATTTTTTTCTTTTTAATTTAAACACTGGACTGGTGCCACTAACGTAAGGTCTCTAACCCTAATATTATATTTACCAGACTCCATCTTCAGCTGTTCCTGAGGCTGCACTGGTCTTGCTCCCCCAACTTGTGACCGCAACTTCTGACTGACCATAAGTCCGATGTAATGGTCACAAACTCATTGTAAGTCCATGAGAACCTTGTTCTGGCCTCGTACTGGCTGTCATAGACTTACATTGAGTTGTGAATTCTGGATAGCCCAGCAAACAATGAAGCCATCCGGCAGGTTACAAACTGCTGGAAACCAACTGGAGAAGTGCCAGTTGCAGAAAACGTTGACTGGTATATATAGGACTACTTAGATTAAAGGAACCAATCAAGTGGCAAAATAAAATAAAACTCCAGTAGTGCATTATCATCAGCAGAAAACCTGGGCCAAGACTTTCTTTGTGCTGTATACGAAGAACCAGATCTACAGCTACATTCTTCACATCTGACCATCAATGGAAGTTATAACAGCTGATTGGGGGAGCAGTTCCATGATAGACCCCCCACTGATCTGGTATTAATGACCTATCCCAAAGATGGTTCATCAGGGACCCAAGTGGTTAGGATGTCCACTTCTACCTCTAAAGCTGGTGGAATTGTGCATTATGAAGAGTGTTTGAACTGCAAAGGGGCCAAATATTGCAAATATTGTTCTTGCACACAGACCCGCTTATGTCTTTATCCGCTACCTGTTCATGTGTGTTCCTAAAAACCCTATTAACTTCCATGTATTGCAGATGTCATAAAGCAAAACG
Organism: Ranitomeya imitator; assembly: GCF_032444005.1. Classification (NCBI taxonomy): domain Eukaryota; kingdom Metazoa; phylum Chordata; class Amphibia; order Anura; family Dendrobatidae; genus Ranitomeya; species Ranitomeya imitator. Next base: position 614,259,730 of record NC_091284.1, read on the forward strand.
CATCCCCTGCTGTACTGTTTGTACAAATAGTATAAGAAAGATGTGTCTTCAATATAGCCGTCCCCAGAGAAGTTTTTAAAAATAGAAATGAAATGGTTGCTACATTTAAAAAAAATAATAAACACATAATTTCTCTTCTATAGTTTTACATCTAGTTAATGAAACAAAAATTAAAATGCATGAGATGCTATACTAGCCTTGGTATAATGATGCAACTCAATGCATCCTAACAACCGCTGCGACTCTACAGCTTGTATTACATCCAGCATAAATATTCTTTGAAAGGCAGGTACCTTTGTAGTTGAAGCTGCTATCGTCAGTATTGTAAATATTTGTAACCACATCACTTAATGAATGAAAACCACTTAACCTTCACAAACTTATTAAGAAGTAATTTCAAGTAAGGAATTCCTGAAACCAGGTGAAGATCAACCACTTCACTCTGTAACGGTTGTATTTCCATTATTATTAGGGGAGATTAGAAAACAATTCCCTCTTTATTGAGTGTATTAGTAATGAAATAAATTGCCGTCCTTTGTAACAATAGTGAGTGAATGTTCCTACTGTGGGAACAATGCTGAGAAATGTATTATGTGTTTGGTGGGATGACATCACTGCTGGCCATCTACAATGGATTAACTTACAGATAGATCAAAGTAAACAAGGAGGCTATTGCTAACTATTGTTAACACAGCTCTTTGTATCAAGAGAGCATGGCATAAAGGAAAGTATTGCAGTAAACTGACAAAATATGGACTTTTCTTTGTAACAGAAAAGGATATGAAACCATATAGCAGAGAACAGCATTGTAGCAGCACAATAAGCTAAAGAAAAAATAATTGCTGTAGATCTTTGGATCTGGGCCATCTAGCAAATCTTTCCCACAAGGATATCGTAAAAGTTAATGAGAATATTACTTGAGACATTTTGCTCACTTTTTTGACCACACACTATGTAGATACACTACTGTAATGGTCCTCAATCTTTCTTATCTTGAGAGTCACATGTAGGTCAACCGTCCCCAACAGCAGTGACAGTCAGAATTCATAATTATCGTTGTGATGATGACCAAGCTTCCTTACAAAATCCTCACTGAAACCTTGTGCCCCCTCCCTTACAAGATTTGGATATTGTGGGAAACGTGCAATACTGGTATATTTACAAGCAGCAACCCCAATGTTTCTTTTTATTCCTGAAAGTGTCTTTTGTACCATATCTTTATATTTTATGGAGCAGATGAACAAAAATTACCGTATATTTTTTATGCATCTATATACTCTGTGTCCTCCTCTTTATTGTATATTCTTCTAGACTTGGTGTTTGTTAATTTGGAGGATGCAGTGACGAGCAGGAGGCAGAGCAAGAGTTAACAGATTTTATATAGGAATATGTCTCAACAGTAAATACTCCATGCAAGGAGCAAGGAGGTGTAAACATACAGGCCCACAATGTAGATATAGCAATTTGGTAATGTCAACGAGTGAAATAACAGATTAATTTATCAGTCTCTAGTTCCTGGATGATGGTGGCTGGAAAATCCCATGATGGCACCGAAGGTGGCGCATGACGTCTCTGAGCTGGTCCTGGAGAAAAGTTTAGCACTGTCTCTGCACGGCTGCGAAGTATGCTGATCTTTTTACACGTGGTCTTGTGATCCTGGAACGAGGTGCAGAACAGGGAAAGATCTGCTGCACAGCCAAAGAAGCACAAAGTCCCAGAGTGAAGGCCGTGGTCTCAAAGCTGCGAACCACGTGTGACACCGGATCAGCGTTGCGAAAAGAGTCAGCAGGTGTGCGAAGCACCGACCGGATAGTGCTGTTAGGGTTGGGGATTAATGGGGAGTTATTCTGTGGAACTGCACAGTCCGTATGCGAGGGAGATGGAACGCTGCAAAGCGAGCCTGTCAGTTGGCGTTGGTCTGTGGAGAGAGAGTCAACCTTCTCCTGTTGCACACGCTGGGTCCCTGCACAAAGCCCTGTTTCCGTGCGCCAGTCCTCTTTATATCACACCTGCCCCAGCAGTCAGGTGCAAAGGTCTCTTCTGGTCAGAAAGTGCTTCCCCCGGCAACAATGGTGACAGTCTCGACAGCTCCAGCCCAGACACGCAAGAGAGACTACTATTCTGGTCCATCTTCCTACATTCTCCCACTCCTTTAGCTCGCCATTCCACTGGCGAGGGTTCTTGCAAAACACATTGCCATCTTCTTTTCTTTGGTACATTTTGCTGCAAAATAAAATGTTCCTGATCAAAACGCTTGGGAGGTTTTCCTGCCATTGTTTGTTCGGAGCATCATAAATTGGAAGGAGTAGTGGAGTCCCCTTTAGTGGTAGTATCAGGTTGTACAGAAAAGGCCAAAGCATGTTCCGATGAACTATCCGAGTGGGAGAGCTCTGTTCTCTTTCAGGCTGAATCTCGTACACAGGCCCCTCAGAGCTGACTCGTCGCTTAACCCAGTACGGGTCCTTTTCCTACCGATTTTCTATCTTGTCTCGAGGATGTCTTTCTTGCACTAAGACAGGGTCTCCGACCTGAAGATTTGTCGCCCGCGATGAGGTCCTCTCAGCATGTTCTGACTCCCAAAGCCTGGTCTGTACCAACTGATGCAAAGCCTGCAGGAGATGACGATGTTCTCGAACCCAGGAGGACACCCCCTTCTGTGGGTAGTCCTCTTCTGGATTCAATTCTAACTCGGTAATTTCCTTTCCAGCCTGACCGTATAAGAGAGAATAGGGGGTGTGGCACGTGGTTCGGTGCACTCGATTATTGTATATCAACACCAAATCTGATACATACTCAGGCTACCATGCTTTCTGATCTTCTTCCAGGATTCTCAACATTTGAATTAATGTTCGATTAAATCACTCACAGGCGCCGTTTCCCTGAGGGTGATATGGTGTGGTGGAGGACTTGTCAATCGGTACATAAGATGTAATTCTTCCACTTTTCCTAAGAAAGAGGCGCCCTGGTCAGAATTGATCCTTGTCGGACATCCATAGAGTTGAATGAAATTTTCACAAATTGCATGTGCAGCTGATTCCGCAGTTTGGTCCCTGGTTGGAGTCACAACAGCAAATTTCGTGAAATGATCCACCTTTACTAAACGATGTTCATACCCCTGGTGGGCCAGCCCGATGGTTAAATAGTCTACCATTAACAGCTCCAGGGGGCGGATGTCACAATGGACTGTATGGGGGCTCTCTGCTCTGGTGTCTTAGCCAATTCCCATGTCTGGCATGCCTCACAAGCTTCTTCCATAACCATTTTTAACCGAGGATGAAAAATGAACCATTGTAACCACTGAAAAGTCTTCTCATGACCGAAGTGCACCCCTTTTCCATGTGCTTCGGTGGCTATCTCAGACAACAATGTTTCAGGAACCAAGACTTGCCAGGTGGCACCCAGCTCTACCTGAAGTTGCATTTTCCAGCATAGTAAACCATTCTTCATCTGTAGGTGTTCACACTGTCAAAGAATCCGTAGAGTCCCCTGGGACAGGGTACTTCTCTCCGATGAACTGGGAAGTTTCTTTGAGGTCACACAGTCTAAGCAGAGCAAGCTCACTATCTTCTTGTTGTAACTGGACCCACTCATCCCGAGATCGGCCCAATACACCCCCCTGAGTAGGGATTTTTGGTTCGGCAATGTCACCACCATCCTAGCAAGGCCTAGGAACCTGGGGACATCCTCACTTTCCAGTTATTCATCTCTATTCCGCTCGGGTTTCACATGTTTCACCCTAGATAGGGCATCTGCGTGAGTGTTCTCTGCTCCTCTTTTATATGCAATTTTGTAATGAAACTTTGCCATTCTGGCCACCCATCGTTGCTCACCAGTACTTCAGAACTGGACAAATATTCTGTGAACCTCTCCATCATAGCCCACACCAATGCCAGCAGCTCTAACTTAAAAGAACTGTAATTGTCCGGATTACATTCGGAATGGTGAAGGGATCGACTTGCGTAAGCGATCACCCTCTCTCTCCCATCCTGTATCTGTGACAACACAGCCCCAAGTCCCAGCAAACTCTCGTCAGTGTGGAGAATAAACGATTTAGAAAAGTCCGCATAGGCCAAAACAGAAACTTCAATCAATGCTTTCTTCAAATCTTGAAAAGCTTCCTCATGATGTTCCTTCCAACGAATGCTCCAGTTCTTTGCACCCGAGGGTACCCCTTTAAGCAGCTCCAATAGCTGTCTGGCTCTGAGGCAAAATTCTTTACAAAACGCTGGTAATATCTGGTTAATCCCAGAAACACACAGACATCTTTCACCATCTCTGGAGTGGTCCAATGCTGTATCACTGTGATCTTTTTGCGGGATGGTTTCACTCCATCAGCAGAAACAATATGGCCCAACTATTCAATCTGTGTGCAGAACAAATTACATTTCGGGGGTTTCACCTTTAATCCGTGCTTTGGAGGCGACTAAACACCTGTTCCAGTTGTCGGAGATGTTCTTCAAATGAAGCAGCGTAAACTATAATGTTGTCTAGGTAGATAAGTGTGGCTTCAAAATTCAAGTCGCCCAGACACCTTTTCATGAGACGCTGAAAAGTTCAGGGAGCGTTGGCCAACGACATTCGGTTGAATTCTAACAGGCCCATGGTAGAATGAAAGCGGTCTTTGCTCGATCCTGTTTGGACATTGGCACTTGCCAATAGCCGCTGGCGAGGTCCATTGTAGAAAAGAATTTGGATTTTCCTAGCGCAGACAGGGATTCCTCTATTCTGGGTAAAGGGTATGAGTCTCACTTGGTGCAAGCATTGAGTTTCAGGTAATCCACACAAAAACGCTGAAGTCCCATCCTTCTTCCGCACCAGCACTATCGGAGCAGCCCAGGGACTCTGAGGTGGAATTTGCCGATAGCGTTCTCTAATGGGCGTGGTATTTCCGGTAGGTATCTCATGTGTCATAGCCGTGGTGCAGCCAAAATCATCCTCATGGCGAGCGAACACGTCCCTATATTGCCCTATTAGAGCATCCACCTGTAGCACTTGTGCCTGAGTGAGTCCAGCCAATTCGGCATGCATTTGTTCCAGAACAAGTCATCCATCCTGAATGTGTTGGGGCTCTGGTGACGGAGAGGAGTTCACCGTCACAGTCCATGGATCTCCTTGTTGCACCTCCAGCTGTACAGACTGAGATGGTACTATCTCTTCAGGCATACTCAGAATCCGGGATACTTTGAATTTGGGAAGAACCATGTTGTCCTGATCCTCTAAATTGATGCAATGAACAGGAACAGTTCTATCGCATACAATGACTGATGTACGGGCCACCAAGAATCCCGAGGCAAGTTGTTCTGAGAAAGAAGGCTCAATTTGAATCTCAAGTCCCTCCAATGGGACGCGAACTCAGACGGGCAGAGTGAGTACTGTTAGTTTGGGTGGTAGAATGAGTTTGGAAGAAGCAGGAACAATCACTTTGCCTAACACTCTTCAGTCACGGCAAGTTTCTTGAGCTTGAGCTGCACGCACTAACTGTTGGAATCCTCTTTGAGGCATATGTGGACTCCATTGCTTCAGAGTCTCATTGGAAGGTTCATTGACGAGGAGACTCCCAAATTCCTTCAAAATGTTCATCCCTAAAGTGACTGTATGTCTGCTGCTCACTTCTACTTGGGTTAGCACCACACCTTTTCGTCCCAGATCTTTTCCACAAATGGAGATTTGCATCCATGCCACCCCTGCGACCGGGATGGGCAGTTGGTTGGCAGCCATGAACTTTATCACTGGGCCCCACTCGGGTGCCTTGCTTCAGGAAAATGTCGCCAGAAGTAAGTTTCTGGCATTGCTGTTACTCGTGAACCCATGTCCACCAGGCAGCGCACTGCACATCCATCAAATTCGGCCCAGACTAGAGGACACACTGATGCTAGACTAGTGGGACTTCCACTACTCCTCTGCATCTGTTCTGGCTCCATGCAACATCTCCCCAGCACGGAGCCTTCTAGACTGGCCATCTGGCAATTCTGGCAAATGCCAGTAGGGCCTGTCTGTTCGTGGGCCACCTTGTCTGCTTTCCTCCATCCAGGGCAATATTAGTAATATATCCCATCTGGTTCTTGGGGATGGGAACAACATGGGCCTGTGTGATTTCAAATGCCAGGGCTGAATTTCAGCCCCAGTCTGTACCTGGTACGCATAATACACTTTTCTAATGAAGTCCATAATGTTCCTTTGTTGTTTCTTCACTACAAAACAACCACAAATGTCACAAAAGTTGTCTGGTGAATTACGACACTCCCTTGTATCTATTTTGATTACTTTGTTAGAAGCAGAAGCTTAATCCTCCACAACCACTAAATACTGAAATAAATCTTGGTAAGCACACTGTCACACTCTTATCAACTCTGTTTAACCCCTTCCCGACCCATGACGCCACGTAGGCGTCATGAAAGTCGGTGCCAATCCGACCAATGACGCCTATGTGGCGTCATGGAAAGATCGCGTCCCTGCAGATCGGGTGAAAGGGTTAACTCCCATTTCACCCGATCTGCAGGGACAGGGGGAGTGGTAGTTTAGCCCAGGGGGGGTGGCTTCACCCCCTCGTGGCTACGATCGCTCTGATTGGCTGTTGAAAGTGAAACTGCCAATCAGAGCGATTTGTAATATTTCACCTATTATAACGGGTGAAATATTACAATCCAGCCATGGCCGATGCTGAAATATCATCGGCCATGGCTGGAAATACTAATGTGCCCCCACCTCACCCCACCGATCGCCCCCCCAGCCCCCCGATCTGGCCGGTACACTGCTCCGGCTCCCCTCCGTCCAGTGCTCCGCTCCCCCCCGTGCTCTTGTCTGCTCCCCCCGTGCTCCAATCACCCCCCGTGCTCCAATCACCCCCCCTGCACTCCGATCCACCCCCCCCCCGGTGCTCCGTTCCACCCCCCCGTGCTCCATTCCAGCCCCCCCGTGCTCCGTTCCACGCCCCCCATGCTCCGTTCCACCCCTCCCGCGCTCCGATTCCCCCCCGTGCTCCGATCCCCCCCCGTGGTCCCCCCCCCACCCCATCATACTTACCGATCCAGCCGGGGTCCCGTCCGTCTTCTCCCTGGGCGCCGCCATCTTCCAAAATGGCGGGCCCATGCGCAGTGCGCCCGCCGAATCTGCCGGCCGGCAGATTCGTTCCAAAGTGCATTTTGATCACTGAGATAGATTATATCTCAGTGATCAAAATAAAAAAAATAATAAATGACCCCCCCCCTTTGTCACCCCCATAGGTAGGGACAATAAAAAAATAAATAAATTTTTTTTTCCCACTAATGTTAGAATAGGGTTAGGGGTAGGGTTAGGGTTAGGGGTAGGGTTAGGGCTAGGGTTAGGGTTAGGGGTAGGGTTAGGGGTAGGGTTAGGGCTAGGGTTAGGGGTAGGGTTAGGGTTAGGGTTAGGGGTAGGGTTAGGGGTAGGGTTAGGGTTAGGGCTAGGGTTAGGGTTTCGGTATGTGCACACGTATTCTGGTCCTCTGCGGATTTTTCCGCTGCGGATTTGATAAATCCGCAGTGCTAAACCGCTGCGGATTTATGGCGGATTTACCGCGTTTTTTTCTGCGCATTTCACTGCGGTTTTACAACTGCGATTTTCTATTGGAGCAGTTGTAAAACCGCTGCGGAATCCGCACAAAGAAGTGACATGCTGCGGAATGTAAACCGCTGCGTTTCCGTGCAGTTTTTCCGCAGCATGTGTACAGCGATTTTTGTTTCCCGTAGGTTTACATTGAACTGTAAACTCATGGGAAACTGCTGCGGATACGCAGCGTTTTCCGCAGCGTGTGCACATACCTTTAGAATTAGGCTATGTGCACACGGTGCGGATTGGCCGCTGCGGATTCGCAGCAGTGTTCCATCAGGTTTACAGTACCATGTAAACATATGAAAAACCAAATCCGCTGTGCCCATGGTGCGGAAAATACCGCGCGGAAACGCTGCGTTGTATTTTCCGCAGCATGTCAATTCTTTGTGCGGATTCCGCAGCGTTTTACACCTGTTCCTCAATAGGAATCCGCAGGTGAAATCCGCACAAAAAACACTGGAAATCCGCGGAAAATCTGCAGGTAAAACGCAGTGCCTTTTACCCGCGGATTTTTCAAAAATGGTGCGGAAATATCTCACACGAATCCGCAACGTGGGCACATAGCCTTAGGGTTAGGGTTGGAATTAGGGTTGTGGTTAGAGTTGTGATTAGGGTTATGGCTACAGTTGGGATTAGGGTTAGGGGTGTGGGGGGGTTAGTGTTGGAGTTAGAATTGAGGGGTTTCCACTGTTTAGGCACATCAGGGGTCTCCAAACGCAACATGGCGCCACCATTGATTCCAGCCAATCTCGTATTCAAAAAGTCAAATGGTGCTCCCTCACTTCCGAGCCCTGACGTGTGCCCAAACAGTGGTTTACCCCCACATATGGGGTACCAGCATACTCAGGACAAACTGCGCAACAATTACTGGGGTCCAATTTCTCCTGTTACCCTTGTGAATCTAAAAAAATGCTTGCTAAAACATAATTTTTGAGGAAAGAAAAATGATTTTTTATTTTCACGGCTCTGCGTTGTAAACGTCTGTGAAGCACTTGGGGGTTCAAAGTGCTCACCACATATCTAGATAAGTTCCTTGGGGGGTCTAGTTTCTAAAATGGGGTCACTTGTGGGGGTTTCTACTGTTTAGGCACACCAGGGGCTTTGCAAACGCAACGTGACACCCGCAGACCATTCCATCAAAGTCTACATTTCAAAAGTCACTACTTCCCTTCTGAGCCCCGACGTGTGCCCAAACAGTGGTTTACCCCCACTCATGGGGTATCAGCGTACTCAGGAGAAACTGGACAACAACTTTTGGGGTCCAATTTCTCCTGTAACCCTTGGGAAAATAAAAAATTCTGGGCTAAATTATTATTTTTGAGGAAAGAAAACGTATTTATTATTTTCACGGCTCTGCATTATAAACTTCTATGAAGCACTTGGGGGTTCAAAGTGCTCACCACACATCTAGATAAGTTCCTTTCGGGGTCTAGTTTCCAAAATGGGGTCACTTGTGGGGGGTTTCTACTGTTTAGGCACATCAGGGGCTCTGCAAACGCAACGTGACGCCCGCAGAGCATTCCATCAAAGTCTGCATTTCAAAACGTCGCTACTTCAATTCCAAGCCCCGGCATGTGCCCAAACAGTAGTTTACCTCCACATATGGGGTATCACCGTACTCAGGAGAAACTGGACAACAAATATTGGGGTCAAATTTCTCCTGTTACCCTTGGGAAAATAAAAAAATTCTGGGCTAAATAATTATTTTTGAGGAAAGAAAACGTATTTATTATTTTCACGGCTCTGCATTATAAACTTCTATGAAGCACTTGGGGGTTCAGAGTGCTCACCACACATCTAGATAAGTTCCTTTGGGGGTCTAGTTTCCAAAATGGGGTCACTTGTGGGGGGTTTCTACTGTTAAGCCACATCAGGGGCTCTGCAAACGCAACGTGACGCCCACAGAGCATTCCATCAAAGTCTGCATTTCAAAACGTCACTACTTCACTTCCGAGCCCCGGCATGTGCCCAAACAGTGATTTACCCCCACATATGGGGTATCAGCGTACTCAGGAGAAACTGGACAACAACTTTTGGGGTCAATTTTCTCCTGTTACCCTTGGGAAAATAAAAAATTGCAGGCTAAAAGATCATTTTTGAGAAAATAATTTTTTTTTAAATTTTCATGGCTCTGCGTTATAAACTTCTGTGAAGCACTTGGGGGTTCAAAGTCCTCACCACACATCTAGATTAGTTCCTTTGGGGGTCTAGTTTCCAAAATGGTGTCATTTCTGGGGGATCTCCAATGTTTAGGCACACAGGGGCTCTCCAAACGTGACATGGTGTCCGCTAATGATTGGAGCTAATTTTCCATTTAAAAAGCCAAATGGCGTGCCATCCCTTCCGAGCCCTGCCGTGCGCCCAAACAGTGGTTTACCCCCACATATGGGGTATCAGCGTACTCAGGACAAACTGGACAACAATATTTGGGGTCCAATTTCCCCTATTATCCTTGGCAAAATAGGAAATTCCAGGCTAAAAAATCATTTTTGAGGAAAGAAAAATTATTTTTTATTTTCATGGCTCTGCGTTATAAACTTCTGTGAAGCACCTGGGGATTTAAAGTGCTCAATATGCATCTAGATAAGTTCCTTGGGGGGTCTAGTTTCCAACATGGGGTCACTTGTGGGGGAGCTCCAATGTTTAGGCACACAGGGGCTCTCCAAACGCGACATGGTGTCCGCTAACAATTGGAGCTAATTTTCCATTCAAAAAGTCAAATGGCGCGCCTTCCCTTCCGAGCCCTGCCGAGTGCCCAAACAGTGGTTTACCCCCACATATGAGGTATCGACATACTCGGGAGAAATTGCCCAACAAATCTTATGATCCATTTTATCCTACTGCCCATGTAAAAATGAAAAAATTGAGGCGAAAAGAATTTTTTTGTGAAAAAAAAGGACTTTTTCATTTTTACAGATCAATTTGTGAAGCACCTGAGGGTTTAAAGTGCTCACTAGGCATCTAAATAAGTTCCTTGGGGGGTCTAGTTTCCAAAATGGGGTCACTTGTGGGGGAGCGCCAATGTTTAGGCACACAGGAGCTATCCAAACGCGACATGGTGTCCGCTAACGATGGAAATAATTTTTCATTCAAAAAGTCAAATGGCGCTCCTTCCCTTCCGAGCCTTACCATGTGCCCAAACAGTGGTTTACCCCCACATGTGAGGTATTGGTGTACTCAGGAGAAATTGCCCAACACATTTTAGGATCCATTTTATCCTGTTGCCCATGTGAAAATGAAAAAATTGAGGCTAAAAGAATTTTTTTGTGAAAAAAAGTACTTTTTCATTTTTACGGATCAATTTGTGAAGCACCTGGGGGTTCAAAGTGCTCACTATGCATCTAGATAAGTTCCTTGGGGCGTCTAGTTTCCAAAATGGGGTCACTTGTGGGGGAGCTCCAATTTTTAGGCACGCGGGGGCTCTCCAAACGTGACATGGTGTCCGCTAAAGAGTGGAGCCAATTTTTGATTCAAAAAGTCAAATGGCGCTCCTTACCTTCCAAGCCCTGCCGTGCGCCCAAACAGTGGTTTACCCCCACATATGAGGTATCAGCGTACTCAGGACAAATTGGACAACAACTTTCGTGGTTCAGTTTCTCCTTTTACCATTGGGAAAATAAAAAAATTGTTGCTAAAAGATAATTTTTGTGACTAAAAAGTTAAATGTTCATTTTTTCCTTCCATGTTGCTTCTGCTGCTGTGAAGCACCTGAAGGGTTAATAAACTTCTTGAATGTGGTTTTGAGTACCTTGAGGGGTGCAGTTTTTAGAATGGTGTCACTTTTGGGTATTTTCAGCCATATAGACCCCTAAAACTGACTTCAAATGTGAGGTGGTCCCTAAAAAAAATGGTTTTGTAAATTTCGTTGTAAAAATGACAAATCGCTGGTCAAATTTTAACCCTTATAACTTCCTAACAAAAAAAAATTTTGTTTCCAAAATTGTGCTGATGTAAAGTAAACATGTGGGAAATGTTATTTATTAACTATTTTGTGTCACATATCTCTCTGGTTTCACAGAATAAAAATTCAAAATGTGAAAATTGCGAAATTTTCAAAATTTTCGCCAAATTTCCGTTTTTATCACAAATAAACGCAGAATTTATTGACCTAAATTTACCACTAACATGAAGCCCAATATGTCACGAAAAAACAATCTCAGAACCGCTAGGATCCGTTGAAGCGTTCCTGAGTTATCACCTCATAAAGGGACACTGGTCAGAATTGCAAAAAACGGCAAGGTCTTTAAGGTCAAAATAGGCTGGGTCATGAAGGGGTTAAAAGAAAATCTGCCTTTGCTCCACATAGCAACAATCACAATACATTGTTAAGTTCTAATATTGCTGAGGTAAAATGAAAGCTGTGCCCTGATTGGTTGGTATGGACACCACCACACTGTTATGAACTGTGACTAAAAAAAATCTGTCTTTACTGCCCATAACAACCAATCACAGAGCTGCTTTAATTTCTTATACTGCTGAGGTAAAATAAAAGATATGCTATGATTGGCTGCTGTGGACACAACCACACTCTTTGTAATCTGGGTTAAGAAAATCTTCTCTGTCCAAAGCGGCCAATCTTAGCACAGCGTCAATTAATGTCTAACCAATCTAATGACACAAAAATCGGTCCAATAAAAAACCTATTGAGTCAGTGTTTATGAAAAAATGCATGTGATGGAATTTTTTTTAATATTTTTACTGAGTTGAGCGATTGAAAGTATATAAAAATCACCTTTAAGTTTTCAAACAATTTTACCCTTGCAGACCTGTGTTATTATATATTGTTACTTTCAAGCCACAGAAATCTATAATATAACGCTGGGAGCGTTACTCTGTCTGAAGCCTTTATTGACTGCGCAAGTGCGACGCGCCTGTGCAGTCTGGACCCCACAGAGTGACGAAGCCCAGGAGATCGCGGTATGCATAAGCACTGAACAGGAGCATGCCAGGAGAGAGTGAGTATGATGGGGAGGGTGAGCCATGCGATATTCATGTCCCCGTTCCACCGTTGGGCTCCATCTTCCGCATCCTCTGACTGTGACATTCAGGTCAGAGGGCGCGATGACGTGGGTAGTGCGCGCCCTCTGCCTGAACGTCACAGAAGAGACTCTGAACGTCACAGCAGAGACCCGGAAGACACAGTGGTGCCTGGCAGTGGAACGGGGACAGGTGAATATTGCAAGTGCCAGGGACCTGAGCCAGCGGTGACTCCAGCACCTGACACCGCCGGTATCCCCACCTGCGCTGGCCCCCGTCACTCGGCGCCCAGTGACGAAATGTGAGTACGTTTTTTTCTTTTTAATCACAGCAGCAGCAGCATAAAGAGCATTTTATGCTATGGAGCATCTTATTATTATTATTATACATTTTTATAGTGCCATTTATTCCATGGTGCTTTACATGTGAACAGGGCAAATATAGACAAGTACAATAAACAGGAGTAAAACAAGGCATACACAAGTACAGGAGGAGAGAGGACCCTGCCCGCGAGGGCTCACAGTCTACAGGGAATGGGTGAGGATACACTAGTAGAGGGTAGAGCTGGTCATGCGGCGGTTCAGTAGACTGGGGATCACTGCAGGTTGTAGGCTTGTCGGAAGAGGTGGGTCTTCAGGTTCCTTTTGAAGGTTTCCGTGGTAGATGAGAGTCTGATGTGTTGGGGTAGAGAGTTCCAGAGTATAGGGGAAGCACGGGAGAAGTCTTGGATGCGGTTGTGGGAGGAAGAGATGAGAGAGGAGTAGAGCAGAAGATCATGAGATGATCGAAGGTTGTGTGTAGGTAGGTAACGGGAGACCATATCAGAGATGTATGGTGGAATCAGGTTGTGAATGGCTTTGTATGTCATTGTTAGTGTTTTGAACTGTAGCCTCTGGGCAATAGGAAGCCAGTGAATGGCCTGGCAGAGAGGAGAGGCTGGGGAGTAACGGGGAGACAGGTGGATTAGTCGGGCAACAGAGTGTAGGATGGAATGGAGTGGTGCCAGAGTGCTAGAGGGGAGGCCAGAGAGTAGGAGGTTGCAGTAGTCGAGGCGGGAGATGATAAGGGCATGTACTAGTGTTTTTGTGGTTTCATGATCAAGGAATGGACGGATCCAGGAAATGTTTTTGAGTTGGAATCGGCAAGAGGAGGCAAGGGCTTGGATATGTGGCTTGAAAGAGAGGGTAGAGTCAAGGATCACCCCGAGGCACCGAGCGTGTGGGATCGGGGAAAGTGAGCAGCCATTGCATTGATGGATAGGTCGGGTGGAGGGGTAGAGTGAGGTGGGGGAAAGATGATGAATTCTGTTTTGTCCATGTTCAGTTTCAGAAAACAAGCAGAAAAGAAGGATGAAATAGCAGACAGACACTGTGGGATTTTGGCCAGTAAGGAAGTGAGGTCGGATCCAGATAGGTAGATCTGCGTGTCATCAGCATAGAGATGATATTGTAAACCGTGGGATTCTATGAGCTGTCCCAGGCCGAAGGTGTAGATGAAGAAGAGTAGGGGTCCTAGAACTGAGCCTTGGGGAACACCGACAGACAGGGGGCGAGATGAGGAGGTGGTGTGGGAGAGGGAGACACTGAATGTCCGGTCTGTTAGATATGATGAAATTCATTATAGGGCCAAGTCTGTGATGCCAAGAGATGAGAGAATCTTTAACAGGAGGGAGTGGCCCTAGTGTCGAAGGCAGAAGACAGATCCGGGAGGAGGAGGACAGAGTAGTGTCGCTTGCTCTTGGCGGTTAGTAGGTCATTAGTCACTTTAGTCAGGGCAGTTTCAGTTGAGTGATGTGGTCAGAAGCCAGATTGTAACCGGTCAAAGAGGGAGCAGGAGGAGAGGTGGGAGGACAGTTCAAGATGGACATGCTGTCCAGTAGTTTTGAGGCATAAGGGAGAAGGGATATCGGGGGATATCTGGACACAGAGGATGGGTCAAGGGAGGGTTTTTGAGGATAGGTGTGATTGATGCGTGTTTGAAGGCTGAGGGGAAGACACCATTTGTAAGTGAGAGGTTGAAGAGGTGTGTTACAGTTGGGATGAAGACTTTTGCGAGGTTAGGGATGAGGTAGGACGGGAGTGGGTCAAGCGTGCAAGTGGTGAGATGTGATCTTGACAGAAAGATGGAGAGCTGATAGTCTGTCATGGTGGAGAAGCTGGCTTTGGAACAGGGCTGAGAAGTCAAGAGGAGGGGAATTGGGGGCTGCGGGCCAAAGCTTTGTCTGATGTTATCGATCTTCTGCTTAAAGAAGGAGGCAAATTCTACGAGTTTTGCTGTGCATAAGCGGGGCAGCCAAATCGAGTGTTGCTGTTATAAAAAGTGGCAGCAGCATCTGTGTCATGGAAGGAAGCTATGTCTGTAAAAGGGAGAAGGGACTCAGAGAGTGAGTGTAGATTGAAGTGTTTGAGATTTCTGCAAGGGTGAATAAATTTGTGGAGTGGAGGTTGCGCACTAGGAGGGGAGAAGGAAGAAAATATCAGTAGGTTGTGGTCAGACAGGGGGAGGGGTGAGTTGGTGAGATTAGTAAGGGAACAGAGGCGGGTGAAGATGAGGTCTAATGTGTGACCATCTTTATGGGTGGCTGCAGATGACCATTGAGTGAGACCGAAGGAGGCAGTGAGCGATAGAAATTTAGAGGCGGATGAGGTGGAAGTGTCAATGGGGATATTGAAGTCACCCATGATGATAGTGGGATGTCGGCTGAGAGGAAATGAAGTAGCCAGGTGGCGAAGTGGTCAAGAAAGGTGAAGATGGCTAGTTCTGGGGGGCGGTAGATGACAGCCAGCTGGAGGTTGGAGGGGGAGTAGATGCGGACGGAGTGCACCTCGAACGAGGGAAGAGTAGCGGAGGGTGGTAGTGAAATTGGGGTAAAGGAGCAGGTGTAAGACAGAAGCAAGCCAACCCCTCCAACCACGTTTGTTGCTCGGGCGAGGGGTGTGAGAGAGGTGGAATCCACCATAGGAAAGCGCGGCTGGAAAGGCTGAGTCAGAGGGGGTGAGCCACGTTTCAGTGATGCCGAGGAAGGAGAGTTTGTTATTGATAAAGAGGTCGTGGATAAATGACAGTTTATTGCTGACAGAGCATGCGTTCCATAGAGCTCCAGGTAGGGGAATTGTGGGAGTGGGGGCTGGATGAATCGGTATGAGGTTACTGTGGTTGCAAAGACGTGTAAAGGATCGTGGCAGGGGACTAGAAATGAGTGCGGGGATGTGTTGAGGAGGGCCAGGATTTGGGGATATGTCACCAGCAATGAGGAGCAGCAGACAGAGCGTTAGAAGGTGGGAGCAGGATAGGACATGATGTGGCCGTGTGTGTCTGGAGAAAAAGGATTGTATGTGGAGGAACAGTTCTGTGGAGGAGGTGAGGTGGCTGGCGAGGATGGAGGAAGAAATGACTAGTTCCTTACTGGGTGGAGGGATTATAGGAGATAGGAAGAAACCGAAACATTATAGTAGTTTTCTATTCTTTTACCTCCCAGTCAATTCCAGTCCAATTCTAGTCTAATTCATAGTAATTAAAAATCTGTAATTTAAAAGATGGAATTTCAAAGATGATCAGATACGTCTGGTCAGACTCATGGCTATGAATTTATGTGCACCTAAGGGCTTGCAGCTGAGAGGGGATGTGGGCATGTGTGTCCAGAGCACATGTTCACAGTTAAGCCAGGTCATAAAGAGGGGGTGGGGTAGAGTGACCACTCAGGTATGCAAGGAAGATGCAAGAGGAGTGAAGTACATATGGATAGAAAATAATGGGTAAGCAAAGCATGCCAGGTGGCAATTACATGCACTTCATATAGAAAGACATAGCAGGATCTTATGGCGGTCATCAACCTTTATGGAGCAGCATATGGGGCATATTATGCTATGGAGCATCTTATGGCGTCATCTACCGTTATGGAGCAGCATACGGGGCATATTATGCTATGGAGCAGCATACGGGGCATATTATGCTATGGAGCATCTTATGGGGGCCATCAATCATTATAGAGTAGCATACTAGCATATGGGGCATATTATGCTATGGAGCATCTTATAGGGTCATCAATGTTTATGGAGCAGCATATGGGGCACATGACAGAATGGGGGCGCAGGATGGGAGCAGCACATGACAGAATGGGGTGCAGGATGAGAGCAGCACATTACTGGATGGGGTGCATGTTGAGAGCAGCACATGACAGAATGGGGTGCAGGATGTGAGCAGCACATGACATGATGGGGGCGCAAGATGGGGGCAGCACATGACAGGATGGGGTGCAGGATGAGAGCAGCAGATGATAGGATGGGAGCAGCACATTACAGAATGGAGGCGCAGGATGGGAGCAGCACATTACAGAATGGGGGCGCAGGATGGGAGCAGCACATGACAGGATGGGGGTGCAGGATGGGTGCAACACATTACAGAAAGGGGGCGCAGGATGGAACAACACATGACAGGATGGGGGTGCAGGATGTAAGCAGCACATGACAGGATGGGAGCACAGGATGGGAGCAGCACATAATAGAATTGGGGAGCAGTATGAGAGCAGCACATGACAGGATGAGGGCGCAGGATGGGTGCAGCACATGACAGAATGGGGGCACAGGATGGGTGCAGCACATGACAGAATAGGGGCGCAGAATGGGAGCACATGACATAATGTAGATGCAGGATGAGAGCGGCACATGGCAGAATGGGGGTGCAGGATGGAAGCAGCACATGGCAGGATGGGGGTGCAGGATGAGAGCAGCACATGACAGAATGGGGGTGCAGGATGGGAGCAGCACATTACAGGATGGGGGTGCATGATGAGAGAAGCACATGACAGAACGGGGCGCAGGATGGATGCAGCACATGAGAAGATAGAGACGTACAAAACAGGATGAGGGCGCAGGATGGGGGCTGCACATGGCAGGATTGAGGTGCAAGATGGTAGCAGCACATGACAAGATTAGGGCGCAGGATGGAAGCAGCACATACCAGGATGGAGACCATATACCAATGTAAATGCTCACCACCTGGGCATAGAAGGGGTTCAATACCTAGTATAAAATAAGAGGGAAGAAGAAAACAAGTAACCTGATGAAAAAAAACAGGAAAGAAAGATCTTCTGATGAAGATAGCAAGTGGCGCATCAAGGTGTCCCTTGTCATATGGGTGAGATTTTACACCAGTTGGATGCATACACCAACGTCTTGTCCTTAGATAATTCTTCCAATCATGTTGTTATTTTCCAGCTCTAAATATTTACCATTTCTTAATCTAATTATAGATGTTTGTTAAATGGTTATACATGTATACATAGTCAATTAAATTGTGTATTTACAACTGATTACTGATAAAAATTAATTGGTCAGTATTTGTTGTTGGGTACCTAAGATAAATGTAGTTATTAATTGTATTATACTTTATACTATTTCTGGGTGTTTAGTGTTTTGATATACAATACATTTTATATGTTTTATGGAATTTTTGTTTTATAGATTTTCCACATATATTCTTTGGATTTTTTTTATTTTTTTACATTTTGTGATCAACAAAGTGGTATATATCATACATTTGTAAAAATAAAGAGGGAAGAGAAAAACAAGTATCCTCATGAAAAAAAGGAATGAAACTTTAGCACATTGTTCTCATCCTTTAGATGCATGGACAAGTGAGAACACCAAGCCTATTCAAATCAGGTTGAATTCAGCACACTTTTACAGCAAAGCAAAGGTGACTTTTTGATAGACAAGAGCAAAGTTAGCCTACACACTTTAGACACTCAAAGTGTTTAACCCCTTAACGTACAATGATGGACATAGTCCGTCATTGGATGCCTCCCCCTGTTTGGTATGGGCTATGGCAATGAGCCCGTACCTTTTCCGGTACATGACAGCTGATCTGATCAGCTGACATGTGCCTGGAACATCTGTGGGAGGAATCACAATTCATCCATGGCTGTTAACATGTTAAATGCCACTGTCAAATGCTGACAGCGGCATTTAATATGCACGTGCAGGAAGCACGTCATTACCTCCTTCCATCGGTGCCTGTGTCACATGATCGCGGGTTGCCGATGGATTGGCATGACAACCCGAGGTTAGCAGGAGACCCCTGTGGTTGTCATTACTGGTCGGCATTCATAGCAAGTGAGCATACCTGCTCTAAGTAGCAAAGGCAATCGGACAACTGCAGGTTCTGGTTTCCTATGTAGACAATTTTAGCAAGTATAAAGTAAAAAAAAAGTTTTTAAAAATATATATATATATAAAAAAAAGTTCAAATCACCCCCCCCCCCCATTCAAAATAAAACAATAAAAAAAAAATCAAATATACACATATTTGGTATTGGCGCCTTCATAATCGCCTGATCTATTCATATATAAAAAGAATTAATCCAAACAGTAAATGGCGTAGCGAGAAAAAAATTTAAACACCCGAATTACGTTTTTTTTTGGTCACTGCAATAAAATGCAATAACGGCCATTCAAAAGATCATATCTACACCAAAATGGTATCAATAAAAACCTCAGATCGGTGCGCAAAAATAAAGCCCTCACTCAGCCCCAGATCCTAGTGAAACTAGTAAAAAAGCCAAACAAAAAACAAGTGTGGGATTGCAATTTCACCTTACTTGGAATTTTTTTTCCATTTTCTGTTACACAACATGGTAAAACCAATAGCGTTGCTCAAAAGTACAACTCGTCCCGCAAAATATGGCTCTGGGAAGAAGGGGAGCAATAAATGAAAATGCGAAATCAAAAATACCTCCGGTCGTTGAGGGGTTAAGTCAATTTTCTTATGTAAAACACTTTAACAAGTCACAACATTTTTGTGTACAGAAAATTTTTGCAAAACATTTGCGACTTTTGGCGTTTTCACACTAGTCTCAACCAGCTTCACCTAAATGGGTCGGGCTGGGGTGAGATGGGGCACCTTCTATCCGCCTAATTCATTAACACTAGGACCACTGGACTCGTGACCCCGACTAGAACTACTGCAAGTAAGTAGTGAAAATGACTATACCAGTTGTCCTAGTGTTAACAGACATGGTATACCTTAAAGGGGTGTTCTCATGTTCTCACATTGCTTTAATTATTTAGACAGCATGAAAATAAGCAAGTTTGCAATTGACTAGTAAAAAAGGAACTGTTTGCGCTGGAAAATCCACTAGAGGACCATTAGAAACTAACAGTAATACCGAAATAGATACAAGATAACAAGTAGTGCCGTATCGGTATAAGAACCTGAAGAAGGAGATCGTTCATCTCCGAAACGCGCAGGATTAGATTTGGTCCTAAGCTCTTTCCTTAGCCGGTCACATGATCTCTCACGTGACTGTGACGTCACACTAGGTCCTGCTACTGCAGTAGACCTAACGGCTTAGTCCAGCAGCGTGGACACATTCCATCATACGCAGGCAGACTCTGCCACTGGCCGGGGCAGTGCCTGCAGTCCGGACCACTAGGACAACTCGTGGATTATACCTCACTTGACCTTTTCCTGGCACCGCAAGTGGAAAGAATATATCGGAAGACGCCGCATGATCCTAGGAATCGCTGCATGCGCAGCAATCATCTGGCATCGACTGTACCTTACTCCCTCTGGGTGACTTGAGCTTCATACACTGAAGATAGCCATACCCTCTTCGGATTACCCCCCCAGGTAGCTATATAATACCTTTCCACTATCTTTATTTGTTTTGCGGTATCAGGTAAATCGGTTCTTATACCGATACGGCACTACTTGTTATCTTGTATCTATTTCGGTATTACTGTTAGTTTCTAATGGTCCTCTAGTGGATTTTCCAGCGCAAACAGTTCCTTTTTTACTAGACTATTTAGTTTTGTTTACGGAGGGGTGGTACCGTTTTTCTGTTTGCTTCAGGTGCATTTTAGTGTGAGCGCTACAGGTTCCTTTTTGTATTAAGTTTGCAATTGACTTGCTTTTCTATCTGCTGTCATTCTCCTGCAATGAAAAGTTTTATCTTTTATACAGCTTATTTCTGTGGACGTTTGAGAACACAGATACACCAAAAATTCAAAATAAGTTATATCGATAGATATATAGCTATTTATTAATAAAGTACTAATGGTGTATTGTGAAAAGGTAGTGACTAAACACTAGAAATGGAGAACCAACCACAACAACTAAAACATGAACAGCGGAGAGAGTGTACCCACGCAGAAGATAATTATCAAATAGCCTTTATTTAAGGTGACAAGTGGCACAATAAAACAATTAATAATATATCTTAATAGAGTACGCAAATTATGACAGGACAATAAAAATAAAAAAAAAAAAAATCCGAACAGATATAAATAGGTGACCTCAAAAATAGCTCTTGCAGGTTATATGCCAAAATTAATGGTCGGTGAAAGTTAATAATAAAAAATAAATAAAAAACACCAAAAATGAATATAAAAAAATTAATATATATATATATATATAGCGAAGTGCACAAGCACCAATACACTGACTTGAAAGATAATTAATAATTGCTTGAAAAAATGGTGCAAAAAACAATCAGAATGTGTGCAGCGCCACAGGGCACACAAAATCAAACCTGCAGGCCGATGAATAACACAAATAACACAAATAAAGTGCAAAGTGCAAAAAGGCAATCATCTAGTAAAGGAAGCAATTATATCTGTAATAACCCACAGGGCACACAAAGTAAAACCAGCGGGTCAGTGAAAAACACCCATAAAGTGCGGCGTGCAAAAAACACGACCATAACATTTGAAAGAGGCAATTATATCTGCAGTATACCTTATGAGAAAGTCACCCGCTCCCGCTCCCGCGCACCCCGACGCGCGTTTCGGAATCTCTTCCTTCATCAGGGGTTGGTGTTTGTATGTTATGGGGGCTTTTTATATCAGCGTCACATCCATTGAAATGACCTGGGCATGTACGGCGCATGCGCCGTCGGGAGGACCCGGAAATCCAAGCGTCCTAGTCACGTGACTGCACGCACAGGGACGGAGTACCCGGCGTTGCTAAGACACAGTGACGCGGACGCCGGGGCTCCAGGCCACAGACAGCGCAGGCGCACAACCAGGAGCATTGCAAGGGAACGAGGAAAAATTAACACAGTAAATATACAGAAAATAAGGGATCAGACTACAGCGGGTGGAAAATATGTAAAAATAATATATGAAAAACAACAATATATAATAATACAATAATGGGAAAGAAAAAGACAAATACAGTGGGGCAAAAAAGTATTTACTCAGTCATCAATAGTGAAAGTTCCACCACTTAAAAAGATGAGAGGCGTCTGTAATTTACATCATAGGTAGACCTCAACTATGGGAGACAAACTGAGAAAAAAAAATCCAGAAAATCACATTGTCTGTTTTTTTAACATTTTATTTGCATATTATGGTGGAAAATAAGTATTTGGTCAGAAACAAACAATCAAGATTTCTGGCTCTCACAGACCTGTAACTTCTTCTTTAAGAGTCTCCTCTTTCCTCCACTCATTACCTGTAGTAATGGCACCTGTTTAAACTTGTTATCAGTATAAAAAGACACCTGTGCACACCCTCAAACAGTCTGACTCCAAACTCCACTATGGTGAAGACCAAAGAGCTGTCAAAGGACACCAGAAACAAAATTGTAGCCCTGCACCAGGCTGGGAAGACTGAATCTGCAATAGCCAACCAGCTTGGAGTGAAGAAATCAACAGTGGGAGCAATAATTAGAAAATGGAAGACATACAAGACCACTGATAATCTCCCTCAATCTGGGGCTCCACGCAAAATCCCACCCCGTGGGGTCAGAATGATCACAAGAACGGTGAGCAAAAATCCCAGAACCACGCGGGGGGACCTAGTGAATGAACTGCAGAGAGCTGGGACCAATGTAACAAGGCCTACCATAAGTAACACACTACGCCACCATGGACTCAGATCCTGCAGTGCCAGACGTGTCCCACTGCTTAAGCCAGTACATGTCCGGGACCGTCTGAAGTTTGCTAGAGAGCATTTGGATGATCCAGAGGAGTTTTGGGAGAATGTCCTATGGTCTGATGAAACCAAACTGGAACTGTTTGGTAGAAACACAACTTGTCGTGTTTGGAGGAAAAAGAATACTGAGTTGCATCCATCAAACACCATACCTACTGTAAAGCATGGTGGTGGAAACATCATGGTTTGGGGCTGTTTCTCTGCAAAGGGGCCAGGACGACTGATCCGGGTACATGAAAGAATGAATGGGGCCATGTATCGTGAGATTTTGAGTGCAAACCTCCTTCCATCAGCAAGGGCATTGAAGATGAAACGTGGCTGGGTCTTTCAACATGACAATGATCCAAAGCACACAGCCAGGGCAACGAAGGAGTGGCTTCGTAAGAAGCATTTCAAGGTCCTGGAGTGGCCAAGCCAGTCTCCAGATCTCAACCCTATAGAAAACCTTTTGAGGGAGTTGTAAGTCCATGTTGCCAAGCGAAAAGCCAAAAACATCACTGCTCTAGAGGAGATCTGCATGGAGGAATGGGCCAACATACCAACAACAGTGTGTGGCAACCTTGTGAAGACTTACAGAAAACGTTTGACCTCTGTCATTGCCAACAAAGGATATATTACAAAGTATTGAGATGAAATTTTGTTTCTGACCAAATACTTATTTTCCACCATAATATGCAAATAAAATGTTAAAAAAACAGACAATGTGATTTTCTGGATTTTTTTTTCTCAGTTTGTCTCCCATAGTTGAGGTCTACCTATGATGTAAATTACAGACGCCTCTCATCTTTTTAAGTGGTGGAACTTGCACTATTGCTGACTGACTAAATACTTTTTTGCCCCACTGTAAATCGCAGGCGCTGCACCATTTTTTCAAGCAATTATTAATTATCTTTCAAGTCAGTGTATTGGTGCTTGTTCACTTCGCTATATATATATATATATATTAATTTTTTTATATTCATTTTTGGTGTTTTTTATTTATTTTTTATTGTTAACTTTCACCGACCATTAATTTTGGCATATAAACTGCAAGAGCTATTTTTGAGGTCACCTATTTATATCTGTTCAGATTTTTTTTTTTAAATTTTTTATTGTCCTGTCATAATTTGCGTATTCTATTAAGATATAATTATTAATTGTTTTATTGTGCCATTTGTCACCTTAAATAAAGGCTATTTGATAATTATCTTCTGCGTGGGTACACTCTCTCCGCTGTTCATGTTTTAGTTGTTGTGGTTGGTTCTTATTTCTGTGGAGCCCGCACTCTAGTGCCAGCAAGAGTGCGCAGTAGCTACATCCCAGTAGTGGGGTTAACTTTTAACATCCCAGTCAGTTATTTCTAGCCCACTGATTTCTATACAGCAGACAGCTACCTCCCCCTCCCTTCTCCCTTCTCATCTTCTAAAGAGATGCAGTTATAAAACACTTGTCCAGTGTCTTTCCCATCAAGTCTCTGAATCTTGTCTCTCTGCTCTCCCTGTTTTCTCTACATGTAAATAGAGGAATAGCAATATATACTTAGAAAACAACACTGACAGCTGAATGTGTTAAAGTAGAACTTATGCTGGACTTTTTAGTTCTACTAATACTACGGGTCTATTCACCAGAGCTGTTACTGAAGGAGGAGAGGCTGCCCTGCTACAAAGCAGGAAGTAAGGAAACTAAGAATATTTCATATCTCTGAACTGCTCAAAAGATATTCCTTTAATCTGGGATTCTTACTCCAGTCGGTGACTGGAGTAAGATATCTGGCTATGTGCATGGAGGCATATACCATTTTTAAGATGCACCTTATTCACCTTAAGTGATGCATGCCTTTTAATGAATCATGCTCCTCTTACATTGGCACACCTCTTCAGTAATCATGACTTGTCCATTTGAGCAATTAATAAGTGTACAGGAAGATAATTCTCTTCAACTGAACTCTTACTGCTCTACCTCTCATTACCCCTTCCAAAAGATCTAAACATTGAACCAAACTACACATTTCATTGAAATTGAGTTTTGATCAATGGTGGGAGAAGGTACAATGGCCTTGGTTTGCAACATTCTCTCTGGCTCTTATAGACAAGTAGACTGCTAAGAAAATATTAACTAATGTTCATTTTTCCTTGCGCAATGCTAATTTCACAATTCTCATGCTACTCTATGGTTGACGTTTGTTAGCTTTAATATCATAATTACTATACATTATGGAATGCTAATGTTTGATTTGCCCATCATGACAAACTAGTGCTAACTAAATTGCAGTAAAAAAAACTCCAGAAAGAATAAAAAATAAAAATAACAAACAAGATGTTCAACTATACACTTTTGCTATTGATTTGATTATTATTAAGATTATTATTATTAAACTGTAATGCTTCTCTTAGAAAAGTTGTAACATAGTGTTTATTAAACCTGTGGATCGGGGGCTCAAGATTTTAATTTACGGTAATACTTAATAATTTCATATTTTGCATTCTTTGTAAATGTAGTCACAGTTTTACAACGTAAATCCTTATAAATAGCTATGGTTGTCTTACCTATCTGCCTTAAGTGGTCCTTTGATGTATTATATTATGTTTCTGTTAACTTTTTTAATTATTGTTTGGTAAGTGGTGGGTTTCTTTCTCTTTGCCACACACAGATACTCTTTGTGTTAAAACCTGGCATGAAATGTAAGTGTAGAATGTAGTGTATGAGCAAAGAAATACTTACGTGCACAAGATCAAGATAATTATCATTATTGATTCTGTCTGCCAAAAATGGGATCTATTGGATTTTTTTAATCTATTGCCAGCAAAGTCACATGTTCATAGCATGATTTGTTGATTATTATGACTAATCATTCGTTACTTTGCACAACCGCTCTGTTAATTTACATTGTTAATGTGGGGTTTAGCCTGGATCCTACTAAATTTCTTTCCTGATCACTAAAATCATCTTACAAATTGATGGTTTCAATTACTTTTTCAGACAACTGGTTCTACAGAGCCAGAGGAATCCAGAGGAATCAGGGCATCACACCGTGATTTTATTATTATATTCTCCACCTCAAATCTCGCTACCATGCTAGTTTTGTTTCACACAATTTGTCAGTTTTGTCTCCCATATTTCCTATTTCAAATGGATTGCTATTAAAATTTCAAATTAATGTTTAACTATCTTGTGCACCGTAAAGGAATTTGGTGGCTGCCAGAGTAAACATATTTCCATTTATTTGCTAATCTTTACTTTTTCTATTACAGATTATGCAAAAAGTTTGTTCTTGCTATTGCAGTGATAATACATTTAAAGTAATTTTAATCATTAAAGGTTTGTTCTTACATTCTATGCTGATAACTAAAACAGAAACACTGAGTGGTGGCCCCATTACTCACTGCTTAGGATGTGGCACCCCCTTCACTGCTGAAAAAATACTACCTGGAGCTAAGCACAATAACAGGGAGTTAAATAAACCCTTGTCATCTGTTTCACAGGATTTCATAACATGTTTATACATTTGATATGAGAGCAAGTTTTATACATCTAAGCTCAAGCATTTGTATCTATGGATTATTTTAGGTGGCAATTCCAATAATGACTTCTTAAAGTGAATATATGAATAACTTAGATTTACGAATTTTATGCAAGCCGCCATTAGTATAATGCAACTTGTATCTGAGGCATACAGTAATATTTATACAAAATGGGACAAAGTATTACAGCTGATATGTTGTCATCATACATATCATGGATATCTTATTAATTTCTCGAAAATTATCCGATTGCTTTAGGAGAGACAATTCAATTTTTTTATTTGACATCAGAGTGGCACCAAACCAGTGCCAAGCCACAATGTTTCTGAATAAAGCAAGCTGCAGTAATTCTTCAAGCTCAATGCCATCTATTAGAGATGATTGATATTCTTTTGAAATTTGAATTCTCTTGGTTCGACAATTTTCACCAAATATTTGATGTGCAGTAAATTGATTTGCCATGAATCACAATACTGCAAAGCTTCCAAATGCCCTGAAAAAAACATGTGCGACACTCTGAGTTCTCCTAGAACTGTACTAACCCAATTTCAAGCTATTTAATAGAAACATTAGTAATACAAAACTGACCTCGCCATATAAATTGATGGTAACTTGGTAGTAACACAGCAAATTTAACTCCTTTACACGCTTAGGCTTCTTTCACATTTCCGTCGGTATGGGGCATCACGAAGCGTCAGCAAGATGTACCGACGGAAGTGTGTGCTTTCACATTTCCGTCAGACTGCAGGGTGAGGAAAGATCGTGAGAGTGATATTTCCTGCTGGACATGCGCAGTCTGAAACACTGGATGCGACGTACAGAAAAATGTTCCCTTGAACATTTTTCTGTGATGACGGTTCGCCAAAACCCGGCTCAACCAGTGCACGATGGACGCAACGTGTGGCCATCCGTCGGCAATACAAGTCTATGGGAAAAAAACTTATCCTGCGGGCAAATTTGCAGGGTTCGTTTTTTTCCCAAAACGACGCATTATGACGGATTTAAAAAAACGGAAATGTGAAAGTAGCCTTAGATGTATCCACACGTCCAGTTCACCTGGTATTTACCGACCTTGGACGTAAGGATAATTCATGGCAATTTTGCGGGCACACAGGCTGCGCGTGCGCAATTGTCACCGGGTGTCCGCTGATTCTGACAGCTACCATACAGCATATATTGTTCATGGAAAAGCCCCTTTAATATGACTGGCTTTCTCTGCCTGTAGACATGTCGCGCATCTGCTGCCGGGATCAGCCGAATGATTCACTGCACCTGTGCATAATTCACGCAGGTGCAGTAAATCAGACAGCCGCCATCTTTGTGCAGACAGATAGCGGCGGTCACATTAAAACTGCGCATGAACTCTTTCTGTACAAATATGGCGGCAGTCAGTGAATCATTCAACTGATCCCGGCGGCGGCATGTTCGTGACGGTGTTCTGCTGGTGGTACGGTGCAAGAGGCTGCGTGAGTGTGTGAGTGTGAATGTGAGTGTGTGTGAGTGTGAATGTGAGTGTTAGTGTATGAGTGTGTGTGAGTATGTGACTGTGAGTGTGAGTGTGTGTGAGTGTAAGAGTGTGTGAGTGTGAGAGTGTGTGAGTTTGTGTGTGGTGCATATGGCATATAGTGTGTGTGTGTTGCGACAGTGTTCCGCTGGTGGTACCACGCAATAGGTTGGTACCAGCAGCAGTTTCCATATTGAGACACCCATCACTTTGGTGTCCTAATATGGCAGTTGGTGAACTTCCTCCGCTTGGAATTCTGGGATATGGTGACATCTGGACAGATCAGAAAATTAAAACATTACAAGGCAATTGTATAAATAGATGGATCTATAAGGGGTGCAATCTGTATTAAAACACTTGGGGATTTTAAAGGTAAACCCTGATGTAAATGCTCAATCTAGAGCACCGGATAAATGTGATCACAAATGTTATCTAAAATGTTCCCAATAAAAGCTTCAACTCAGTCCACAAAAAAGTCCCCACTCAAGTCCATCATCTGTTATCGGAAATACAAGGGTTTTCCACGTTACTGGTACTACAAAGGCTTTGGAAAAGCAAAATGGCCCTCGCACCCCAAAAGAAATTCAGCAAATTCTGTGTTCCCAAATCCAAATGTCTCCCTTCCTTCTGAGCCCCACAGTGTGCCTAAACCACAGCTAGTGTCCACATGTTTGGCATTTCTATAGTGATGAGAGCCCACTTAATTTACGAATGCATGAGCTGAGCACGATGTATGGGTACTGCAACGTAGTGGGCACTACAACGGCAGTTTACCATTTTCACTCAGCAACATTCAACACTGCTTGTTTCTTGAAAACACCAATGGAGTCAAAAGCATCACTACACCTGTTGATAAATTCCCAAAGGGGTTTAATTTCCAAAATGGGGTCACCTGAGGGGGGATTCTGCTCTTCTAGCACTTAGGGGCTCTGTATATGGAGTACGCAAACTATTATAGAAAATTCTGCACTCCAGGATGCCTCGTGTATAACAGTACTGCTTAGCCATACTGCGAGACTCGAGACGGATGGATCACTATTTGCCAATAGTGCTCTGTACTTCCCGAGTCTTGCCACATGGCTAAGCAGTACTGTACAGCCACATACAGGGTATTTGTACATTCAGCAGGATTTGTGGGACAAGTTTTGTTGACATTTTTAACTATTTCCCAGTTTGAAAATGTTAAATGTAATTTTTTTTGTCATTGCCCAATGGTATAAAATTCTATAATCCACCTGTAGTGTCAATATGATCACTGCACTCCTAGATGAATTGGTTCATTGACTCAGAGGTGCAGTTTGTAAAATGGGGGTTCTGCTGTTCTGTCCTCAGTGGCTCTTGCAATGTGACATGGCATGCTCAAACAGTCCAGCAAAATGTGAACTCCAATATGGTACTTCTTCCCTTCTGAGCATGGCACTGTGCCTCTAAAGCAGTTTTTGACAACATTTGGGGTATTGGCATACTCAGGAGAAATCGCACAGCAAAAGCTGGGGTCCATTTTCTCCTGCTGTCCTTGTGAACATAAAGAAATTGAGGCTAAAATAACATTTTTGTGGGAAAAATGTAATTTTTTTTATTTTCACAGCTCAACGTTATAAACTTTGGTGAAGCACCTGCAGGTTCAAGTTGCTCACCATGCATCTAGATACATTCCTTGAGAGGTCTATCTTCCAAATTTGTATCACTTGTGTTTTTTTTAATGTTTAGGCACATCACACGCTCTCCAAACATGACATGGCGTCCGCTAATTATTCCAGCAAATTTTGCATTAAAAAAGTCAAAATTGCAAAATTTTCAACATTTTCGCCAAGTCGAGCCAACGGATTGTAACTGACGGCAAAAAAATGATGTGTGAAAGGGGCCTAAAAAGGTTAATAACACAGTGCACTAACAGACTTTTAATGATTTTTAAAATAAAAAAAAAAAGGTCCAAAATGATCTTAGTTACTTGTGATCAGGCAAACTGTTGTTTGCAGAATATTTACTCAAACTGATGGTGTTACTATCAGAACTAGCATAATCATGCTGTGACTACGATGTCTGAATTACCATATATTCCTCAACACTCCCATCTTCTACACCATTAATATGCTTACTTGACTGCTGGAAACAAAGGAGTCCAATTGCGGGGTGCGTTTGGTAGTACTGCTGCCCAGATGGTTTTTGCTAGTGGTGGTTCTGCTGCTGCTAGTTGCTTCCACATTTTTAGCTATGGTATTTTTTTTTATTTTACCTTTGCCTGTCCATTGCCATTACCACATATTTTTACCATACATTTTGTGCAACACTGTAATTAACTTTTGACAATCTTTTCAACCCCATTATTTTTTTGCCAAAAAGGACATAACAAGAAATAATGAAGAGCTAGGTACATATATAGAAAGCAAAAACAGACATGCATCGTTATATGTTGAAAACATTTTTTTTTAACAAAATGTAACTGTTTTTCCCCCAAATTACATGATAATAAATATTAGGTAGCTACATTGGTGTGAAATGTAGAGATATAAAATTTCACTAGTAATACAGATGTGCAAAAAAAAAATACTCATGGCACGTACAATTTATGAGGTAGATAGTCACAATTAAATGTCTGGATTTGGGGAATTTTCTTTTGTATTTTTTTTTTAAAACAATTATTCCCTGATCAACAAAAATCATTGTACAACAAATACAAATACTCTTGATAAACATACTACCCAAGCCCATTCTCCTACACAATGGGTGGGCAACACTCCACAAAAAAACACTCCATGCGCCCCAGGAAGAAGCACTCGTGAAACGCGCATCGCGGTTTGGAGGTGCAGTGTGTCACTCGGCACTGCACATATGAAGCAGACACAGACCCAGGTAATATGTATTGATACGGGACGTTAATTTTGCTCTTGGTAATCAATCAGGATGTAGGTATGGTAGCTGACAATGCAGTAACAATTTGGGGCTCCGCGACTGTTGTATACATGGTTCCACCCCTAATGGGATTTGGATGTTGCACCTTTCATGCATCTGCACTTTACATATATGCTGCTTCATCTGCTATTTTGTATTTAAAGGTTATATTTTCCTTTGAAACTTACAGGTGATCATCAATGATTCTATTTAAATGTGATTTGGATGTTGCATCTTTCATGCATTTGCACTTTAAATAATATGCTGCTTCATCATTTATTTTATATTTATAGGTGATATCCTTTTTCTTACTTTGAATTTATAGGTGAAGATATGATGTGAATACAATTTCTAAAATTATAGCCAGTACCCTACACTTTTTCAGGAGCAACAAATATAATTTATAATCCTATTTGTTTTCCCTAGGTATTTATGTGTATACGTTTCAGCGACCTCCTGTGGTTATTTGTTTTTGGTTTGAGGCACTATTTTAATTTTTTGTGTGTATTTTAATGTGTCCAAATAAAGGTTTATTTTTTTATTTAAACATATATATATTAAAATATAAAGGCACTTCTTGATTTAATATAGTGTAATGACTAGATGATCAGTATGTTCAAATACAATTACTCACACAATCTTATGAGATGCGTAAGTGTTATGTATGTTATGTTTCTCGTACCTCCTGAGGAACCAGAGGGGAGGCCGTAACACACTGCTGACAATAGGAGAGGAAAATGTGCAGATACAAAACCCAGTGTGAGAAAATTAATACACGTTCATATTGGGTAGAGAGGGAAAACTAAGGAGAGACAAAAGTAATCCGTACAAGTATAGCCCACCAGAAACCTAAAGAGTTGTAAGGAAGAGAAACTGCAGGTATCCAACTGGTGTTTACCATGCAAGGTAAATCCCTTGACTGAAGAGCTGGAACTCCTAAAACCAAGTCCTTCTCGAGGTTTAGCCAGCAAGGAAGTGCAGTGAAGGGTGAACATATAAAACCAAACTCAGAGTGTGATAAGTCAGAATAAAATGGGAAAATGTAAAACAGCTGGAGAGGAGCAAAAACAAAAAAGGGGAAACAAAGTTAATTGGAACTATCAGAATTTGGAAAGGGAAGAAAAGACAATAGCTCAGCAGACAGCAGAACCAACCACGCAGCAGCAGGTCCATGAATCAAATCTACAAACTGAGTCATGACAGTAAGACTCTGACTGATACTGATTTTAATATTTGTTTTGTAAGAAAATATTATCTTACCTTGCTGCTGCTTTTTAGTGTTGGAATGAAAAAAATGTGTAATTGTAATTCTAATGCAGAAGCATGGATTACAGCTACTACAGATGAGCAGATCGATCCCCTGTGGATCGACTTAGAGTCAAATTTTCTGAAATTCCCTGCAAATTCCAACAATTTGCAATTTGTTTTGCAAGGATCACAGACAAAAAAACCTGGTGCCATTCCACACACTGCTGTTTTCAGCAGTCAGAGAGTGGGCAAATGATGTCTGATAAAGATACAGTGGGTGGAGAAAAACATGGCCCGGGAAACTCATGGCCTTATGCAATTCAAACCGACTGGCTCTTAATCATAGTTCAGAGTGTGAACTATAATTAAGAATCAGTCGGTTTGAAACACGTAAGGCCATGAGTTTCCCGGGTTACTTGCCTTTATCTAAACCAATGGTTTTATCACAAATTTAACCATGTTATACATTAAAGATTTTTGTTTTTAAATATTTTTTCACCGATGGATCTGTTGCTGAATACCTTTCCTTCTTTGACTAGGTGCAGAAAGGATTCAGACTCCTATAAATTTCCACTCTTTGTTTCATTGCAGCCTATTGGTAAATTCAAAAAAGTTCATTTTTTTCTCATTAATGTACACTCTGCACCCCATCTTGACCGAACCCCCCCAGAAATGTAGAAATTTTTGCAAATTTATTAAAAAAGGAAAACTGAAATATCACCTGGTCATAAGTATTCAGACCCTTTGCTCAGTATTGAGTAGAAGCACCCTTTTAAGCTAGTACAGCCATACGTCTTCTTGGGAATGATGCAACAAGTTTTTCACACCTGGATTTGGGGATCCTATGCCATTCTTCCTTGCAGATTCTCTTCAGTCCCGTCAGGTTGGATGGTGAACGTTGGTGGACAGCTATTTTCAGGTCTCTCCAGAGATGCTCAATTGGGTTTAGGTCAGGTATCTTGCTGGGCCAGAGAAGAATGGTCACAGAGTTGTTCTGAAACCACTCCTTTGTTATTTTAGCTGTGTGCTTAGGGTCATTTTCATGTTGGAAGGTGAACCTTCAGCCAAATCTAAGGTCCAGAGCACTCTGGAAGAGGTTTTCATCCAGGATATCTCTGTACTTGGCCGCATTCATTTTTCCTCCTATGACAACCAGTTGTCCTGTTCCTGCAGCTGAAAAACACCTCCATAGCATGATGCTGGCACCACCATGTTTCACTCTTGGGATTGTATTGGGCAGGTGATCAGCAGTGCCTGTGTCATGCTGCTGCAGTAGTGCAGTATAATGCAACCTCCACCAGAGGGAGCTTGAGAGGCAAGTGAGACTGCGTATACAGAGAAGCAGCACAGGTGACACCAAGTGGTGAGAGAGTGGTCAGACAAGCAGAGTCAAAATACAATCCGAGGCAGAAGGACCAAAAAGGGATAAGCAGTAAACATGGTCAGAAAACAAGACAGGAGGTTCAGCAGCGGTCAGAAGCGGATAAGGCTACTTTCACACTAGCGTCGGAATCTCTCCGACGCTAGCGTTTGCTGCATTGCACAATGGGTGCAGCGGATGCATTTTTCCGGCGCATCCGCTGCCCCATTGTAAGGTGCGGGGAGGTGGGGGCGGAGTTCTGGCCGCGCATGCGCGGTCGGAAAAAGCGGTCCGTCAGGAGCAAAAAAACGTTACATGTAGTGTTTTTTGCCCCCGACGGTCCGCCAAAGCACGACGCATCCGTCGCTCAACGGATGTGACGTGTGGCAATCCATCGCAAATGCGTCGTCAATGCAAGTCTATGGGGAAAAAACGCATCCTGCAAGCACTTTTGCAGGATGCGCTTTTTCTGGAAAACGACGCATTGTGACGGATTGCAGAAAACGCTAGTGTGAAAGTAGCCTAAGACAAAGTCAGAAAGCAGAAAGCAGAAGCAGAAGCGAGCCTGAATACGAGTCAAGTTAGGAACCAGAGAATCAAACAGACTAACAGAGAAATGCTGGGAAGGACAGACAGAGGGAGTCAACAGACACGAGACAACTCAGGGATCACAGCAGGACAAATCAAGAGTTACCAGAGTCAGGTTCACATGCCGAAGGCAGAACTATAGCTGACACCACCAGCAAGATGCCTGGGAGATACATAGCAAACCTGAGCCCAGAATGAGGCAGAGCAAAGTTAACCCTTGACATGGTCCGCATGTGCACGGATGGCCGTGGGGAGAGCAGCGCTACTGTAAGCCACTGTTCCTCTGCGTGTGGTGCTGAACAGAGCTTTCATCCATTGTCCCCTGCTCTGCCGGCAAGCAACGTGAGCAGGGGACAATGAATGAAAGAAAAACCGATGCGGGGTCCCCCCTATATTTTAAAACCAACCGGGCAAAACTCACAGGTTCGGGTTGCTATTCTCAGGCTGGAAAGGGGCCATACATATGGCCTCCCCCAGCTTAAAAACAGCAGCCCGCAGCTGCCAAGAAAACGCACATCTATTAGATGTGCCAATTCTATAGCTTTGCCTGGTTCTTACCACTTGCCCCTTAGCTGTGGTCCGCCTGGAAAAAGAGCAGACAGAACTAAACCCTCGAACAGATCATGACAGCCTGGTTTTCTCCACATATACCGCTTAGAATTATCACCAAAAAGGTCTACCTTCGTCTTATCAGACCAGGGAATCTTATTTATCATAGTCTAGGACTGCTTCCTGTGTTTTTTTAGCAAACTCTATGCGGGCTTTCATATGTCTAGCACTGAGGAGAGGCTTCTGTCAGGACACTCTGCCATAAAGGCCAGACTGCTGGAGGACTGCAGTGATAGTTGCCTTTGTGAAACTTTCTCCCATCTCCCTACTGCATCTCTGGAGCTCAGCCACAGTGATCTTGGGGTTCTTCTTTACCTCTCTCACGAAGGCTCTTCTCCCACGATTGCTCAGTTTGGCTGGATGGACAGGTCTAGGAAGACTTCTGGTGGTCCCAAATTTCTTCCAATTTAAGGGTTATGGAGGCTACAGTGCTCCTAGGAACCTTGAGTACTACAGAAATTGTTTTGTAACCTTGACCAGATCTGTGCCTTGCACAATTCTGTCTCTGAGCTCCTTTGTCCTCATGATTCTCATTTGGTCTGACATGCACTGTGAGCTGTGAGGTCTTATATAGACAGGTGTGTGCCTTTCCAAATCAAGTCCTATCAGTTTAATTAAACACAGCTGGACTCCAAGAAGGAGTAGAACTATCTCAAGGATAATCACAAGGAAATGGACAGCATGTGGCTTAAATATGAGTGTCTGAGCAAAGGGTCTGAATACTTATGACCATGTAATATTTCAGTTTTTCTTTATTAATAAATATGCAAAAATTCTACATTTCTGTTGTTTTTCAGTCAAGATGGGTTGCAGAGTATACATTAATGAGAAAAAAAATGAACTTTTTTGAATTTACCAAATGGCTGCAATGAACCAAAGAGTGAAAAATTTCGAGGGATCGAGGGATTTGCTTGGAATGGCAGACTAATAAAAATGGAAAAACTGTGTATATTGTTTTATTTCATTAAAAGACTTTGTTATTACTGTGTGGTGTTTGATTAACACTTTAACAACTATTGGATTAGTAATGGAGAGGTGTCTTATTGACACCTTTCCATTACTAAGCCAGCTTAATGTCACCTTACAAAAGGAAGGAACCCCTCATTACCGGCCAGCAGGGGAGAAGGGATAACAGCAGGCTTCAGCACCACATGCAGGGGAACAGCTCTAACTGTAGCGCTTCTTTCTCTGCATCCATCCCTGTGGTACTGATGCAGCATATGGGCGGCACACGGTTGCCACATGTGTGCCACATGTAGGACACACATGGACACACGGACACGGATATCTCCGGTACCGTGTTTACCAGTACCGGAAATATCAAGGCATGTGAAACCATCCTAACAGATGGTGTCTGGCCAGGCAATGTCATTTTACAATTTTACAGACTAGGGATAAAAGACGAGAGTGCACATCTCATTACATATAGGTCAGAAAAAGTCCTAATTTGGATTGTGGTGTACTATTTCAATGCTGAAGCACATTGAAAATGGGACTTGCAGTCTTAGTCTTTGACCACATTCACACATTCAGTATTTGGTCAGTATTTTACATCAGTATCTGTAAGCCAAAACCAGGAATGGGTGAAATATGCAGAAGAAGTGCACACACTGAACGTATTTCTATTGTACATTTCCTTTGACTATTCCACTCCTGATTTTGGCTTACAAATACTAATGTAAAATACTGATCAAATACTGAACGTGTGAACATGGCCTTTGAATAATAATCCAAACTTTTAAATAATAGGGAGGTGCTGTACCTGCATAGTCAGTGTGGCTGTAAATTGATCGATTTGTAGCACATGGCTATTTTTTGACAAATTGTGGTTTTGTGAAAACTTCTAAGTGGGATCCTCAATCCTAAAATATTCTATCCAAAACATTGTCACTCACAATTTAGTGTGTTAAAATCAATATTCTAATGTGATAAAAAGGAAACACATAATTGTGTTGACTAAAGATATATAACTACATTAAACAACCCCCAGGGCCGATTCCAGTTTTTGTGAGCCTGCGTGAAAGTCCCAGTGGGCCCCTTTAACACATATCACTAGTGATGAGCGAGCATTCTTGCCACTACTTGGTACTCACCCGAGCATCTCACTGCACGAGATGCTCGGAGCTCACTGAGTATTTCCGGGGTTGCTCGGCGGGAGCTCGGGTCCCCTCCCTGCATGTTTGGTGCTCTTTAGTGAGCCAATGAACATGCAGGGATTGTGTGCCACGCACTGTAATGCCGCAGCCATGTTGGTTGTGGCATTACAGTGATTGGCTGGCCACACAACGTCATCAGGTCTATATCAGACCTCGCGCCGCCATGCTCATCACAGTCTACTCCGGAATCAGGCAGTGTAGGGAGAGTTGCTGCTTAGCTAGGAAGAGATTTGTTTGTTTATTAGGTTGCTGTGACACTAGCAGCATTTGGTCAGTATTTTACATCAGTATTTGTAAGCCAAAACCAGGAGTGGAACAAATAGAGGAAAAGTATAACAGAAACATATGCACCACTTATACATTTATCACCCACTCCTGGTTTTGGCTTACAAATACTGATGTAAAATACTGACCAAATACTGCTAGTGTGACGGCAGCCATATTTAGTGTAGGTGTTACGTGTTACAGAACCACTCAGCACTCAGAATATGTTGTGCAGTTATATGTATGTATAATAGGTTCCATGTGAGATGCATGTCCCTAATGCCTCAGCCCACAGGCTGCGCCCATGGGCAGAGGGGACACAATATTCCCCTTTTGTCCGCCCCCACCTTTGTAATTCCCACAGTAAATATCGGCAAGCTCCGGCCACCTGCGGCTATTGTAATGTATGTCTGGCCTGCCGCTTTTGTATTGGCCTGCCCTATGTATCTATGTGATATATTCTGTGTCCTGTGAGTAACGTGTTGTCAGACTGGAAATACGTGGAGAAGCAGTGATCTTTTATATGCGCCCATGTAACCAAGCAATTCCAGCTAGCGTCCTCCATTCAGACTCCAGCCAAAGCAGAGTGGACCTCCTGAAACACGGGGTGGTACTGAAAGAGGTACCCCAGCTTGGTAGACCCCATTACAGTAGGTATACCACAATATATTATACACATATCCATCTCAACTAACAGTCCTGAGGACTAATCCAGCTGTATAGATATCATTGCTAGGCAGGCAGGCAGTGTATGTGGCAGAATGCAGGGCATAAAGCAAGAGTGTCCATTCCAGTTCTGTCTGCTGCTTATGCTTTTACAGACACTGTATTTCTAGGCATAGATTAATCCTACATAGACAAAGGAGTACTTACAATGAATAACATTTTTAGATAAAGACTGAGGCTGTTTATACAGTAAGCATATAATGAAAAAATATTTATTAATACAAAAATCTCATGTAAAAAATACAAAATACAAGTCAAGACAAAGTTGAAAAAAACACAATGTAAGGCATTGAAGGGGAAAGAGCCAGGCCACACAGGAACCACTGACCCCAATAGTAATTATGTAAGGTACTAGCAAGATAAATAGCACAGGCAAAATTGATGCATAACCCCTATAGGGCATATAAGAAAAGTTCCAATACTGGCCTTTGTAAGTAAGTCTGTGAGGTCATCCAGCCATGCTCCTAATTGTAAGGGAATAAAGTGCTGCTAATAGTGCCAAAGCTAGTGCTTACCCATGTATAGAAGAGCGAGGGACAGGGCACAAACTATGCTCGCCAACAGAGGCCCTGACGCTCGTTTTGTGTGATATTGCTTCTTCAGGGGGCTGTGTGGTCCACCAAGCCTGTCACAGATATGTATAGGGGAAGCCTTACCCAGTTTCAATGGTGCCGCGCTCATGTGAGCTCATGGGGGTGGGACCCTGGCCGCAACCGCGTCACTTCTGGCAATCCAGGCAGCAGTGCGGGTCAAGGAAAATGTTTCCTGTGACGTCACTGACCCACACTGAGCTACATGGATGCCTTCCGGAGTGCGAGCGAACCAGGGACATATCGCGCATGCGCGCAGCACAGGAACCATCTTCATTGTGGGAAAAAGTATGGGCACCCGAATCTGAACAATTTGGTGAGTAAACACGCTGCAAATATAGTGAAAAAAGGGGGACATAAAACAGTGACAACAGATGAAACAGTCACAGCCCTAGGTATCAGGGCCAGGAATAATTTTTTTTTGGATCTTAATCCTGATTATTGGCTTAAAAAGCAATCCAGAGAACACTGTTTTTCTGCTCCACTGGCTTGTTGGCACTGCAGAATACAGCCAGATCCTTTCCATATTACATCGCTAACATCTATTTAAAACTGTGGTTCATCTGTCACACGGATCACATATAAGTGTGCTCAAAATTATGCAATTTCTGGCCTCCATTTAAATTTTGTTGCAGTGTGTTAGCGAAGTTATTGACACCAGTTTGCTGTTAAAAATAGTTGCCTACAGGACAGCTATTTAAAACTGTGGTTTTCCATCACACGGATCACATATAAGTTCACTCCAAATTCAGCCATTTGTGGTGAACGTTGAAAATATTGTCCTCCATTTTAAAATGGTCAAGACGCCTGGCAAGGGATGGGGAACTGGACTTGATGGTGATGGTGCATGCAAAGGCCAAGGCCATGGGCAAGCTGAAACTGTGCCACAGCAAACACCCACATCTTCTCGCCTGACCTTCCTCTCCGAATTACTAGGGAAATGCAGCACGCCACTATTGAACCCAGAGCAATGTCTAAAGGTTGTTGTTTGGATAGCGGATAATGCTTCCAGTCATTTTGCTGCCACCACCACCACCCTATCTTCCACACGGTCAAGTCTCAGTAGCCGTGAGTCGGGACCGCATATTCCACACCTTGATCCTCCTTCCTCCCACCATGCCGAGTGCCCGGAGACAACTGATCCCACACCACGGTCACATGAAGGCGACGGTGGGAAAGTGTCACAAGAGGTGGACGACGATGAGACACAATTGCCAGGGAGCAGGATGGGAGATATGGGGGCTGGATGGAGACACAGGGGGCAGGATGGGAGACACAGGGGCAGGATGGGAGACACAGGGGGCAGGATGGAGATAGACGGGGCAGGATGGGAGACACAGAGGGCAGGATGGGAGACACAGGGGCAGGATGGAGACTCATGGAGCAAGATCATGGGGCAGGATGGAGATACATGGTGAAGGATCATAGGGCAGGATGGAGACATGGCGCATTTTGGAGACACATGGTGCAGGATCATGGGCATTATGGATACAATGGAGACAGATGGAGCAGGATCATGGGGCAGATGGGGCAGGATCATGGGACAGATGGGGCAGGATCACGGGACAGAGGGGGCAGGATCACGGGACAGATGGGGCATTATCATGGGAAAGATGGGGCAGAATCATATAGTGTAGTTTAGAAGTTGGGAAAAATTAAGTAATGTGTTCTACAAGCAGTGCTCTAGCTAATTGTGTTATTTCCTTTCAAGATGAGCCCTGGCTGGAAGAAGTGATGGCGGTCAGTGCTGGATGAAGATGAAAAGCAAAGATGAAGGACTTCACCTAGAGACGTCACTGGTGGTGAGTCAGTGTGTTACCTGTACACTGACTATATACACAGTATACTATATACAGCGGTCCTGTGTACAATGTCACCAGCGATCACTGCATTACCTTTACACTGACACTATATACAGAGCTCCTGTGTATAATGTTATTGATCACAGAATAACCTGTACAATATATACAGTTCTCATGTGTATAATGTCACAGTTGATCACTGTATTACCTGTACACTAATACTGTATACAGAGCTCCTTTGTATAATGTCACCTGGATCACTCTATTAACTGTACACTATACATTGTATACAGAGCTCCTCTGTATAATGTCATCGGTGATCACTGTATTACCTGTACAATGACACTATATACAGAGCTCCTGTGTATAATGTCACTGGTAATCACTGTATTATCTGTACATAGACACTGCATACTAAGTACAGATCTCCTATGTATAATGGCACTTATGATATTAGTATTGTGTTTTTTGTATTAATGATCAGTATTGTAGTATTCAATCACTATGTGGTGATAATATGTTGTCCGGCCATGGTGTGGCGGTATTTGATCTTTGTACAGTACAGACCAAAAGTTTGGATACACCTTCTCATTTAAAGATTTTTCTGTGTTTTCATGACTATGAAAATTATAAATTCACACTGAAGGCATCAAAACTATGAATTAACACATGTGGAATTATATACTTAACAAAAAAGTGTGAAACAACTGAAAACATATCTTATATTCTAGGTTCTTCAAAGTAGCCACCTTTTGCTTTGATGACTGCTTTGCACACTCTTGGCTTTCTCTTGATGAGCTTCAAGAGGTAGTCATCGGAATTGGTTTTCACTTCAGGAGTGTGCCCTGTCAGGTTTAATAAGAGGGATTTGTTGTCTTATTAATGGGGTTGGGACCATCAGTTGTGTTGTGCAGAAGTCTGGTGGATACACAGCTGATAGTCCTACTGAATAGACTGTTAGAATTTGTAGTATGGCAAGAAAAAAGCAGCTAAGTAAAGAAAAACAAGTGGCCATCATTACTTTAAGAAATGAAGGTCAGTCAGTCCGAAAAATTGGGAAAACTTTGAAAGTGTCCCCAAGTGCAGTTGCAAAAACCATCAAGTGCTACAAAGAAACTGGCTCACACGAGGATTGCCCCAGGAAAGGAAGACCAAGAGTCACCTCTGCTTCTGAGGATAAGTTTATTCGAGTTACCAGCCTCAGAAATCGCAGGTTAACAGCAGCTCAGACCAGGTCAATGCCACACAGAGTTCTAGCAGCAGACACATCTCTACAACAACTGTTAAGAGGAAACTTTGTGCAGCAGGCCTTCATGGTAAAATAGCTGCTAGGAAACCAACGGGACAGGCAACAATCAGAAGAAACTTGTTTGGGCTAAAGAACACAATGAATGGACATTAGACTAGTGGAAAATCTGTGCTTGGGTCTGATGAGTCCAAATTTGAGATCTTTGGTTCCAACCACCGTGTCTTTGTGCGCTGCAGAAAAGGTGAACGGGTGGACTCTACATGCCTGGTTCCCACCGTGAAGCATGGAGAAGGAGGTGTGATGGTGTGGGGATGCTTTGCTGGTGACACTGTTGGGGATTTATTCAAAATTGAAGGCATACTGTACCAGCATGGCTACCACAGCATCTTGCAGCGGCATGCTATTCCATCCGGTTTGCGTTTAGTTGGACTATCATTTATTTTTCAACAGGACAATGACCCCAAACACACCTCCAGGCTATGTAAGGGCTATTTGACCAAGAAGGAGAGTGATGGGGTGCTACGCCAGATGACCTGGCCTCCACACAACCCAATTGAGATGGTTTGGGGTGAGCTGGACCACAGAGTGAAGGTAAAAGGGCCAACAAGTGCCAAGCATCTCTGGGAACTCCTTCAAGATTGTTTGAAGACCATTTCCGGTGGTGGTTGTTTTGATGTCTTCAGCGTGAATTTACAATTTTCATAGTCATGAAAATACAGAAAAATCTTTAACCCCTTCCCGACCTTTGACGCCACGTAGGCGTCATGAAAGTCGGTGCCAATCCGACCCATGACGCCTATGTGGCGTCATGGAAAGATCGCGTCCCTGCAGGCCGGGTGAAAGGGTTAACTCCCATTTCACCCGATCTGCAGGGACAGGGGGAGTGGTAGTTTAGCCCAGGGGGGGTGGCTTCACCCCCTCGTGGCTACGATCGCTCTGATTGGCTGTTGAAAGTGAAACTGCCAATCAGAGCGATTTGTAATATTTCACCTATTATAACTGGTGAAATATTACAATCCAGCCATGGCCGATGCTGAAATATCATCGGCCATGGCTGGAAATACTAATGTGCCCCCACCCCACCGATCGCCCCCTCAGCCCCCCGATCTGGCCGGTACACTGCTCCGGCTCCCCTCCGTCCAGTGCTCCGCTCCCCCCTGTGCTCTTGTCCGCTCCCCCCGTGCTCCAATCACCCCCCCGTGCTCCAATCACCCCCCCTGCACTCCGATCCACCCCCCCGGTGCTCCGTTCCACCCCCCGTGCTCCATTCCAGCCCCCCCGTGCTCCGTTCCACGCCCCCCGTGCTCCGTTCCACCCCTCCCGCGCTCCGATTCCCCCCCCCGTGCTCCGATCCCCCTCTCGTGGTCCCCCCCACCCCATCATACTTACCGATCCAGCCGGGGTCCCGTCCGTCTTCTCCCTGGGCGCCGCCATCTTCCAAAATGGCGGCGCATGCGCAGTGCGCCCGCCGAATCTGCCGGCCGGCAGATTCGTTCCAAAGTGCATTTTGATCACTGAGATAGATTATATCTCAGTGATCAAAATAAAAAAAATAATAAATGACCCCCCCCCTCTTTGTCACCCCCATAGGTAGGGACAATAAAAAAATAAAGAAATTTTTTTTTCCACTAATGTTAGAATAGGGTTAGGGGTAGGGTTAGGGTTAGGGCTAGGGTTAGGGTTTCGGTATGTGCACACGTATTCTGGTCCTCTGCGGATTTTTCCACTGCGGATTTGATAAATCCGCAGTGCTAAACCGCTGCGGATTTATGGCGGATTTACCGCGTTTTTTTCTGCGCATTTCACTGCGGTTTTACAACTGCGATTTTCTATTGGAGCAGTTGTAAAACCGATGCGGAATCCGCACAAAGAAGTGACATGCTGCGGAATGTAAACCCCTGCGTTTCCGTGCAGTTTTTCCGCAGCATGTGTACAGCGATTTTTGTTTCCCGTAGGTTTACATTGAACTGTAAACTCATGGGAAACTGCTGCGGATCCGCAGCGTTTTCCGCAGCGTGTGCACATACCTTTAGAATTAGGCTATGTGCACACGGTGCGGATTTGGCTGCGGATTGGCCGCTGCGGATTCGCAGCAGTGTTCCATCAGGTTTACAGTACCATGTAAACATATGAAAAACCAAATCCGCTGTGCCCATGGTGCGGAAAATACAGCGCGGAAACGCTGCGTTGTATTTTCCGCAGCATGTTAATTCTTTGTGCGGATTCCGCAGCGTTTTACACCTGTTCCTCAATAGGAATCCGCAGGTGAAATCCGCACAAAAAACACTGGAAATCCGCGGAAAATCCGCAGGTAAAACGCAGTGCCTTTTACCCGCGGATTTTTCAAAAATGGTGCGGAAATATCTCACACGAATCCGCAACGTGGGCACATAGCCTTAGGGTTAGGGTTGGAATTAGGGTTGTGGTTAGGGTTGTGATTAGGGTTATGGCTACAGTTGGGATTAGGGTTAGGGGTGTGGGGGGGTTAGTGTTGGAGGTAGAATTGAGGGGTTACCACTGTTTAGACACATCAGGGGTCTCCAAACGCAACATGGCGCCACCATTGATTCCAGCCAATC
The DNA here is from genome assembly GCF_032444005.1 of Ranitomeya imitator. NCBI lineage: Eukaryota > Metazoa > Chordata > Amphibia > Anura > Dendrobatidae > Ranitomeya > Ranitomeya imitator. The sequence goes on from NC_091284.1 coordinate 614,303,281, forward strand.
TCGTATTCAAAAAGTCAAATGGTGCTCCCTCACTTCCGAGCCCTGACGTGTGCCTAAACAGTCGTTTACCCCCACATATGGGGTACCAGCATACTCAGGACAAACTGCGCAACAATTACTGGGGTCCAATTTCTCCTGTTACCCTTGTGAATCTAAAAAAATGCTTGCTAAAACATAATTTTTGAGGAAAGAAAAATGATTTTTTATTTTCACGGCTCTGCGTTGTAAACGTCTGTGAAGCACTTGGGGGTTCAAAGTGCTCACCACATATCTAGATAAGTTCCTTGGGGGGTCTAGTTTCTAAAATGGGGTCACTTGTGGGGGTTTCTACTGTTTAGGCACACCAGGGGCTCTGCAAACGCAACGTGACACCCGCAGACCATTCCATCAAAGTCTGCATTTCAAAAGTCACTACTTCCCTTCTGAGCCCCGACGTGTGCCCAAACAGTGGTTTACCCCCACTCATGGGGTATCAGCGTACTCAGGAGAAACTGGACAACAACTTTTGGGGTCCAATTTCTCCTGTAACCCTTGGGAAAATAAAAAATTCTGGGCTAAATAATTATTTTTGAGGAAAGAAAACGTATTTATTATTTTCACGGCTCTGCATTATAAACTTCTATGAAGCACTTGGGGGTTCAAAGTGCTCACCACACATCTAGATAAGTTCCTTTCGGGGTCTAGTTTCCAAAATGGGGTCACTTGTGGGGGGTTTCTACTGTTTAGGCACATCAGGGGCTCTGCAAACGCAACGTGACGCCCGCAGAGCATTCCATCAAAGTCTGCATTTCAAAACGTCACTACTTCAATTCCAAGCCCCGGCATGTGCCCAAACAGCAGTTTACCCCCACATATGGGGTATCAGCGTACTCAGGAGAAACTGGACAACAAATATTGGGGTCCAATTTCTCCTGTTACCCTTGGGAAAATTAAAAAATTCTGGGCTAAATAATTATTTTTGAGGAAAGAAAACGTATTTATTATTTTCACGGCTCTGCATTATAAACTTCTATGAAGCGCTTGGGGGTTCAAAGTGCTCACCACACATCTAGATAAGTTCCTTTCGGGGTCTAGTTTCCAAAATGGGGTCACTTGTGGGGGGTTTCTACTGTTAAGCCACATCAGGGGCTCTGCAAACGCAACGTGACGCCCACAGAGCATTCCATCAAAGTCTGCATTTCAAAACGTCACTACTTCACTTCCGAGCCTCGGCATGTGCCCAAACAGTGATTTATCCCCACATATGGGGTATCAGCGTACTCAGGAGAAACTGGACAACTTTTGGGGTCAAATTTCTCCTGTTTCCCTTGGTAAAATAAAAAATTGCAGGCTAAAAGATCATTTTTGAGAAAATAATTTTTTTTTAAAATTTTCATGGCTCTGCGTTATAAACTTCTGTGAAGCACTTGGGGGTTCAAAGTCCTCACCACACATCTAGATTAGTTCCTTTGGGGGTCTAGTTTCCAAAATGGTGTCATTTCTGGGGGATCTCCAATGTTTAGGCACACAGGGGCTCTCCAAACGTGACATGGTGTCCGCTAATGATTGGAGCTAATTTTCCATTTAAAAAGCCAAATGGCGTGCCATCCCTTCCGAGCCCTGCCGTGCGCCCAAACAGTGGTTTACCCCCACATATGGGGTATCAGCGTACTCAGGACAAACTGGACAACAATATTGGGGGTCCAATTTCTCCTATTATCCTTGGCAAAATAGGAAATTCCAGGCTAAAAAATCATTTTTGAGGAAAGAAAAATTATTTTTTATTTTCATGGCTCTGCGTTATAAACTTCTGTGAAGCACCTGGGGGTTTAAAGTGCTCAATATGCATCTAGATAAGTTCCTTGGGGGGTCTAGTTTCCAAAATGGGGTCACTTGTGGGGGAGCTCCAATGTTTAGGCACACAGGGGCTCTCCAAACGCGACATGGTGTCCGCTAACAATTGGAGCTAATTTTCCATTCAAAAAGTCAAATGGCGCGCCTTCCCTTCCGAGCCCTGCCGAGTGCCCAAACAGTGGTTTACCCGCACATATGAGGTATCGACGTACTCGGGAGAAATTGCTCAACAAAGTTTATGATCCATTTTATCCTACTGCCCATGTGAAAATGAAAAAATTGAGGCTAAAAGAATTTTTTTGTGAAAAAAAAGTACTTTTTCATATTTACAGATCAATTTGTGAAGCACCTGAGGGTTTAAAGTGCTCACTAGGCATCTAAATAAGTTCCTTGGGGGGGTCTAGTTTCCAAAATGGGGTCACTTGTGGGGGAGCGCCAATGTTTAGGCACACAGGAGCTATCCAAACGCGACATGGTGTCCGCTAACGATGGAAATAATTTTTCATTCAAAAAGTCAAATGGCGCTCCTTCCCTTCCGAGCCTTACCATGTGCCCAAACAGTGGTTTACCCCCACATGTGAGGTATTGGTGTACTCAGGAGAAATTGCCCAACACATTTTAGGATCCATTTTATCCTGTTGCCCATGTGAAAATGAAAAAATTGAGGCTAAAAGAATTTTTTTGTGAAAAAAAAGTACTTTTTCATTTTTACGGATCAATTTGTGAAGCACCTGGGGGTTCAAAGTGCTCACTATGCATCTAGATAAGTTCCTTGGGGCGTCTAGTTTCCAAAATGGGGTCACTTGTGGGGGAGCTCCAATTTTTAGGCACACGGGGGCTCTCCAAACGTGACATGGTGTCCGCTAAAGAGTGGAGCCAATTTTTGATTCAAAAAGTCAAATGGCACTCCTTCCCTTCCAAGCCCTGCCGTGCGCCCAAACAGTGGTTTACCCCCACATATGAGGTATCAGCGTACTCGGGAGAAATTGCCCAACAAAGTTTATGATCCACTTTATCCTACTGCCCATGTGAAAATGAAAAAATTGAGGCGAAAAGAATTTTTTTGTGAAAAAAAAGTACTTTTTCATTTTTACAGATCAATTTGTGAAGCACCTGAGGGTTTAAAGTGCTCACTAGGCATCTAAATAAGTTCCTTGGGGGGTCTAGTTTCCAAAATGGGGTCACTTGTGGGGGAGCGCCAATGTTTAGGCACACAGGAGCTATCCAAACGCGACATGGTGTCCGCTAACGATGGAAATAATTTTTCATTCAAAAAGTCAAATGGCGCTCCTTCCCTTCCGAGCCTTACCATGTGCCCAAACAGTGGTTTACCCCCACATGTGAGGTATTGGTGTACTCAGGAGAAATTGCCCAACACATTTTAGGATCCATTTTATCCTGTTGCCCATGTAAAAATGAAAAAATTGAGGCTAAAAGAATTTTTTTGTGAAAAAAAAGTACTTTTTCATTTTTACGGATCAATTTGTGAAGCACCTGGGGGTTCAAAGTGCTCACTATGCATCTAGATAAGTTCCTTGGGGCGTCTAGTTTCCAAAATGGGGTCACTTGTGGGGGAGCTCCAATTTTTAGGCACACGGGGGCTCTCCAAACGTGACATGGTGTCCGCTAAAGAGTGGAGCCAATTTTTGATTCAAAAAGTCAAATGGCACTCCTTCCCTTCCAAGTCCTGCCGTGCGCCCAAACGGTGGTTTACCCCCACATATGAGGTATCAGCGTACTCAGGACAAATTGGACAACAACTTTCGTGGTTCAGTTTCTCCTTTTACCATTGGGAAAATAAAAAAATTGTTGCTAAAAGATAATTTTTGTGACTAAAAAGTTAAATGTTCATTTTTTCCTTCCATGTTGCTTCTGCTGCTGTGAAGCACCTGAAGGGTTAATAAACTTCTTGAATGTGGTTTTGAGTACCTTGAGGGGTGCAGTTTTTAGAATGGTGTCACTTTTGGGTATTTTCAGCCATATAGACCCCTCAAACTGACTTCAAATGTGAGGTGGTCCCTAAAAAAACTGGTTTTGTAAATTTCGTTGTAAAAATGACAAATCGCTGGTCAAATTTTAACCCTTATAACTTCCTAACAATAAAAAAATTTTGTTTCCAAAATTGTGCTGATGTAAAGTAAACATGTGGGAAATGTTATTTATTAACTATTTTGTGTCACATATCTCTCTGGTTTAACAGAATAAAAATTCAAAATGTGAAAATTGCGAAATTTTCAAAATTTTCGCCAAATTTCCGTTTTTATCACAAATAAACGCAGAATTTATTGACCTAAATTTACCACTAACATGAAGCCCAATATGTCACGAAAAAACAATCTCAGAACCGCTAGGATCCGTTGAAGCGTTCCTGAGTTATTACCTCATAAAGGGACACTGGTCAGAATTGCAAAAAACAGCAAGGTCTTTAAGGTCAAAATAGGCTGGGTCATGAAGGGGTTAAATGAGAAGGTGTGTCCAAACTTTTTGTCTGTACTGTATGTGCTATTATTTGGTCACTATGTGATGGTAATATGTGGTCTTGTCATGGTGTGGTGGTATTTGTCCCTTGTATGTGATATTATTCAGTCACTGTGGTGGTAATATGTGGTCTGGACATGGTGTGGCGGTATTTGTTCCTTGTATGTGGTATTATAGGTCTCTATGTGGTGGTAAAATGGATTCTGGTCATGAAGCGGTGGTATTTGTCCCTTGTATGTGATATTATTGGTCATTTTAAAAATTGAAAAATAAATAAAAATATACCTAAATTGTATTGGATATTTTAACAAATGATTAATAGGATAGAGTAGAGTAGAGTAAAACTTTACACAAGAAAGTAGAAGAATGCGGCACTCACCCAGGTTGCGAAGTGAATATCTTTAATCTGTCTTTAATCCATGTACAGACTTTTTATAAAAGACAATATAAAAGACAATATCCTCAGAAATAAGAATACAGATAATAAATGGAAAATGTTTAAGAACATCCTAAATAGGCACTGTAAGCGGTTTATACCTTGTGGGAATAAAAGGACTAGAAATAGGAAAAACCCAATGTGGCTAAACAAAGAAGTAAGACAGGCAATTAACAGTAAAAAGAAAGCATTTGCACTACTAAAACAGGATGGCACCATTGAAGCTCTAAAAAACTATAGGGAGATAAATACTTTATCTAAAAAACTAATTAAAGCTGCCAAAAAGGAAACAGAGAAGCACATTGCTAAGGAGAGTAAAACTAATCCCAAACTGTTCTTCAACTATATCAATAGTAAAAGAATAAAAACTGAAAATGTAGGCCCCTTAAAAAATAGTGAGGAAAGAATGGTTGTAGATGACGAGGAAAAAGCTAACATATTAAACACCTTCTTCTCCACGGTATTCACGGTGGAAAATGAAATGCTAGGTGAAATCCCAAGAAACAATGAAAACCCTATATTAAGGGTCACCAATCTAACCCAAGAAGAGGTGCGAAACCGGCTAAATAAGATTAAAATAGATGGCATACACCCATGAGTACTAAGAGAACTAAGTAATGTAATAGATAAACCATTATTTCTTATTTTTAGGGACTCTATAGGGATGGGGTCTGTTCCGTAGGACTGGCGCATAGCAAATGTGGTGTCAATATTCAAAAAGGGCTCTAAAAGTGAACCTGGAAATTATAGGCCAGTAAGTCTAACCTCTATTGTTGGTAAAATATTTGAAGGGTTTCTGAGGGATGTTATTCTGGATTATCTCAATGAGAATAACTGTTTAACTCCATATCAGCATGGGTTTATGAGAAATCGCTCCTGTCAAACCAATCTAATCAGTTTTTATGAAGAGGTAAGCTATAGGCTGGACCACTGTGAGTCATTGGACGTGGTATATCTCGATTTTTCCAAAGCGTTTGATACCGTGCCGCACAAGAGGTTGGTACACAAAATGAGAATGCTTGGTCTGGGGGAAAATGTGTGTAAATGGGTTAGTAACTGGCTTAGTGATAGAAAGCAGAGGGTTGTTATAAATGGTATAGTCTCTAACTGGGTCGCTGTGACCAGTGGGGTACCGCAGGGGTCGGTATTGGGACCTGTTCTCTTCAACATATTCATTAATGATCTGGTAGAAGGTTTACACAGTAAAATATCGATATTTGCAGATGATACAAAACTATGTAAAGCAGTTAATACAAGAGAAGATAGTATTCTGCTACAGATGGATCTGGATAAGTTGGAAACTTGGGCTGAAAGGTGGCAGATGAGGTTTAACAATGATAAATGTAAGGTTATACACATGGGAAGAAGGAATCAATATCACCATTACACACTGAACGGGAAACCACTGGGTAAATCTGACAGGGAGAAGGACTTGGGGATCCTAGTTAATGATAAACTTACCTGGAGCAGCCAGTGCCAGGCAGCAGCTGCCAAGGCAAACAGGATCATGGGGTGCATTAAAAGAGGTCTGGATACACATGATGAGAGCATTATACTGCCTCTGTACAAATCCCTAGTTAGACCGCACATGGAGTACTGTGTCCAGTTTTGGGCACCGGTGCTCAGAAAGGATATAATGGAACTAGAGAGAGTACAAAGGAGGGCAACAAAATTAATAAAGGGGATGGGAGAACTACAATACCCAGATAGATTAGCGAAATTAGGATTATTTAGTCTAGAAAAAAGACGACTGAGGGGCGATCTAATAACCATGTATAAGTATATAAGGGGACAATACAAATATCTCGCTGAGGATCTGTTTATGCCAAGGAAGGTGACGGGCACAAGGGGGCATTCTTTGCGTCTGGAGGAGTGAAGGTTTTTCCACCAACATAGAAGAGGATTCTTTACTGTTAGGGCAGTGAGAATCTGGAATTGCTTGCCTGAGGAGGTGGTGATGGCGAACTCAGTCGAGGGGTTCAAGAGAGGCCTGGATGTCTTCCTGGAGCAGAACAATATTGTATCATACAATTATTAGGTTCTGTAGAAGGACAAACCAGGGATTCAAGCTTCAGGAGGCTAATTTGCATATTCCAGGTGCCTTCTGGGAGAAGCGAAGTCTCCCTAAGCTAGAAGATCGTTGGGTACAGCCGGGACCAGCTGCTTCGAAAGCATCACCAAACCAGGGATTCAAGCTTCAGGAGGCTAATTTGCATATTCCAGGTGCCTTCTGGGAGAAGCGAAGTCTCCCTAAGCTAGAAGATCGTTGGGTACAGCCGGGACCAGCTGCTTCGAAAGCATCACCAAACCAGGGATTCAAGCTTCAGGAGGCTAATTTGCATATTCCAGGTGCCTTCTGGGAGAAGCGAAGTCTCCCTAAGCTAGAAGATCGTTGGGTACAGCCGGGACCAGCTGCTTCGAAAGAATTTTTGCCTGTAGGACATTATTGCAAGAGAGCTTGGCTGAGTAGATTACACAAGAAGGAAAACACACAGCAAGTCAGCAGGATCTAGGAGCAACATGGCAGATGTGACAACCTACATGGTGAGCTGCAGCATGTGCTACATGTTCACAGATCGACCAGAAGAAGAATCCAATTTCACCTGTCAGAAGTGTAGACTAGTGGCCCTTTTAGAAGAAAAGGTGCGGGGTCTGGAAGAAAGAATAGCAACTTTGAAACTCATCAAAGAGAATGAAGACTTTCTAGACAGAACAGAAGCATCTCTACTGGTCACAGAAGGTGCAAAAAGTGTCAGAGAACCTCCAAAAGCAGATGAGTGGAAGCATGTGACCAAAAGAAGCAAGAAGACCATGGAGAAATCACCAACCACACAACTGAAGAACCGATATCAAATCTTTGTAGAGGATGAAGATGGCACACCTAAGAATGAAGCAATACCAGCAAGCAAAAAAGAAAAGGGCACACAGCAACAAGTGACAGCAAAAAGTACAGCCAAGAAGCAACGAAGAGTGGTGGTGGTGGGAGACTCACTACTGAGAGGCACCGAAGCAGCCATCTGCAGACCGGACATAACTGCAAGAGAAGTATGCTGCCTTCCAGGTGCGATGATCAAGGATGTGACCGATAGGATACCAAAGCTCTTCAGCTCCAAGGACGTCCACCCATTTCTTCTGATACATGTTGGCACCAATGACACGGCAAGGAAGGACCTACCGACAATCTGCAAGGACTTTGAAGAGTTGGGGAAGAAAGTAAAGGAACTGGATGCACAGGTAGTTTTTTCTTCTATCCTTCCAGTAGACGGGCATGGCACCAGGAGATGGAACAGGATCCTTGATGCAAACAACTGGCTAAGACGATGGTGCAGACAACAAGGATTTGGATTCCTGGACCACGGTGTGAATTACTGGTATGATGGACTCCTCGCCAGAGACGGACTACACCTCAACAAACCTGGGAAACACACATTCGCCAGAAGACTCGCTACACTCATCAGGAGGGCGTTAAACTAGAAGAAGAGGGGACGGGAAGAAAAACATTAGACTCGAACAAAGACGACCCAGGAAAACATACTCAGAAGGGAGGTAAGAACATTTCTAAAACAATCCACAGTGAGGAGATTGGAACAAAACAAAATCCTCTAAACTGCATGCTCGCAAACGCCAGAAGCCTGACAAACAAGATGGAAGAACTAGAAGCAGAAATATCTACAGGTAACTTTGACATAGTGGGAATAACCGAGACATGGTTAGATGAAAGCTATGACTGGGCAGTTAACTTACAGGGTTACAGTCTGTTTAGAAAGGATCGTAAAAATCGGAGAGGAGGAGGGGTTTGTCTCTATGTAAAGTCTTGTCTAAAGTCCACTTTAAGGGAGGATATTAGCGAAGGGAATGAGGATGTCGAGTCCATATGGGTTGAAATTCATGGAAGGAAAAATGGTAACAAAATTCTCATTGGGGTCTGTTACAAACCCCCAAATATAACAGAAAGCATGGAAAGTCTACTTCTAAAGCAGATAGATGAAGCTGCAACCCATAATGAGGTCCTGGTTATGGGGGACTTTAACTACCCGGATATTAACTGGGAAACAGAAACCTGTGAAACCCATAAAGGCAACAGGTTTCTGCTAATAACCAAGAAAAATTATCTTTCACAATTGGTGCAGAATCCAACCAGAGGAGCAGCACTTTTAGACCTAATACTATCTAATAGACCTGACAGAATAACAAATCTGCAGGTGGTTGGGCATTTAGGAAATAGCGACCACAATATTGTGCAGTTTCACCTGTCTTTCACTAGGGGGACTTGTCAGGGAGTCACAAAAACATTGAACTTTAGGAAGGCAAAGTTTGAACAGCTTAGAGATGCCCTTAATCTGGTAGACTGGGACAATATCCTCAGAAATGAGAATACAGATAATAAATGGGAAATGTTTAAGAACATCCTAAATAGGCAGTGTAAGCGGTTTATACCTTGTGGGAATAAAAGGAATAGAAATAGGAAAAACCCAATGTGGCTAAACAAAGAAGTAAGACAGGCAATTAACAGTAAAAAGAAAGCATTTGCACTACTAAAGCAGGATGGCACCATTGAAGCTCTAAAAAACTATAGGGAGAAAAATACTTTATCTAAAAAACTAATTAAAGCTGCCAAAAAGGAAACAGAGAAGCACATTGCTAAGGAGAGTAAAACTAATCCCAAACTGTTCTTCAACTATATCAATAGTAAAAGAATAAAAACTGAAAATGTAGGCCCCTTAAAAAATAGTGAGGAAAGAATGGTTGTAGATGACGAGGAAAAAGCTAACATATTAAACACCTTCTTCTCCACGGTATTCACGGTGGAAAATGAAATGCTAGGTGAAATCCCAAGAAACAATGAAAACCCTATATTAAGGGTCACCAATCTAACCCAAGAAGAGGTGCGAAACCGGCTAAATAAGATTAAAATAGATAAATCTCCGGGTCCGGATGGCATACACCCACGAGTACTAAGAGAACTAAGTAATGTAATAGATAAACCATTATTTCTTATTTTTAGTGACTCTATATCGACAGGGTTTGTTCCGCAGGACTGGCGCATAGCAAATGTGGTGCCAATATTCAAAAAGGGCTCTAAAAGTGAACCTGGAAATTATAGGCCAGTAAGTCTAACCTCTATTGTTGGTAAAATATTTGAAGGGTTTCTGAGGGATGTTATTCTGGATTATCTCAATGAGAATAACTGTTTAACTCCATATCAGCATGGGTTTATGAGAAATCGCTCCTGTCAAACCAATCTAATCAGTTTTTATGAAGAGGTAAGCTATAGACTGGACCACGGTGAGTCATTGGACGTGGTATATCTCGATTTTTCCAAAGCGTTTGATACCGTGCCGCACAAGAGGTTGGTACACAAAATGAGAATGCTTGGTCTGGGGGAAAATGTGTGTAAATGGGTTAGTAACTGGCTTAGTGATAGAAAGCAGAGGGTGGTTATAAATGGTATAGTCTCTAACTGGGTCGCTGTGACCAGTGGGGTACCGCAGGGGTCAGTATTGGGACCTGTTCTCTTCAACATATTCATTAATGATCTGGTAGAAGGTTTACACAGTAAAATATCGATATTTGCAGATGATACAAAACTATGTAAAGCAGTTAATACAAGAGAAGATAGTATTCTGCTACAGATGGATCTGGATAAGTTGGAAACTTGGGCTGAAAGGTGGCAGATGAGGTTTAACAATGATAAATGTAAGGTTATACACATGGGAAGAGGGAATCAATATCACCATTACACACTGAATGGGAAACCACTGGGTAAATCTGACAGGGAGAAGGACTTGGGGATCCTAGTTAATGATAAACTTACCTGGAGCAGCCAGTGCCAGGCAGCAGCTGCCAAGGCAAACAGGATCATGGGGTGCATTAAAAGAGGTCTGGATACACATGATGAGAGCATTATACTGCCTCTGTACAAATCCCTAGTTAGACCGCACATGGAGTACTGTGTCCAGTTTTGGGCACCGGTGCTCAGGAAGGATATAATGGAACTAGAGAGAGTACAAAGGAGGGCAACAAAATTAATAAAGGGGATGGGAGAACTACAATACCCAGATAGATTAGCGAAATTAGGATTATTTAGTCTAGAAAAAAGACGACTGAGGGGCGATCTAATAACCATGTATAAGTATATAAGGGGACAATACAAATATCTCGCTGAGGATCTGTTTATACCAAGGAAGGTGACGGGCACAAGGGGGCATTCTTTGCGTCTGGAGGAGAGAAGGTTTTTCCACCAACATAGAAGAGGATTCTTTACTGTTAGGGCAGTGAGAATCTGGAATTGCTTGCCTGAGGAGGTGGTGATGGCGAACTCAGTCGAGGGGTTCAAGAGAGGCCTGGATGTCTTCCTGGAGCAGAACAATATTGTATCATACAATTATTAGGTTCTGTAGAAGGACGTAGATCTGGGGATTTATTATGATGGAATATAGGCTGAACTGGATGGACAAATGTCTTTTTTCGGCCTTACTAACTATGTTACTATGTTACTATGTGACGTAGATCTGAGGATTTATTATGATGGAATATAGGCTGAACTGGATGGACAAATGTCTTTTTTCGGCCTTACTAACTATGTTACTATGTTACTATGTTACTAAGCGGAGACGACGAGGGTGCGGGGAGAGTGAGCTGTACGACGGCAGTTTCACACAATTAGTGCTTCCACAGGTCCATTCTTTCTTGTGCAAAGTTTTACTGTGCTGTTATGGCTTTTTTGCTGAGCACCACGCTCCAGTACTGCATGGATACCCCACGTTGTTGGTCTAAAGAGGTGTATTTGATTCAGCGCTCCCAATACTGCATTGTTGAGTCCTGGTGCCGTTCGTCTTTTAGAATTTTTATAGAGCAGAGTAGAGCTCGGCCAAAAGAGTCTACCTTGTAGTGGTGGCGGCTTAAAAAAACTTTTGGCCAAAACAAAAGCTGCTGGCTATATGTGTGATCTGGTGATGGGAACTGTTGATGTGTGATTGGTAGGAAGTGGAGCTTTTCCAAGAGAGTGGTGGAGCTGTGGACAGTTTGATGGGTGGATCCTGGGCGGAGTCTCAAGGGGGCCCCAAAAATGTTGCCAGTATGGGGCCCCAAAATTCCTACTGGCTGCCCTGGGCTTACTTATCATATTTCACAGCGCTTTACAGCTTGCACACATTATCATCACTGTTTAAGTAGGGGCTCACAATCTAAATTCTCTATCTGTATTTCTTTGGATTGTGGGAACAAACGGGAGAGCACAGAGGAAACCCACACAAACACGGGTAGCACATTTTGAATGTCAGCATTGAACACAGGACCTCAGCACTGAAAAGCAGCAGTGATAACCACTGATCCACCATGATGCTGACTTTGCTTTCTGGGTAAAATACTGTAGCATTCTACTCTATTCTGGAGCAAAGTGCAAATACAGACACAATACCGAGCGAGAGAGATTCTATTTAATCAAACTACTAGGAACTTTCTGATCTACTGTTCAATGAACTGAGAGATCCAGGTATTAGTGGTAAAACAGATACTCTAATGTGGCCACATTACAGTCTTCTGAAATTGGCCTTTGTAAAATGCTTCAAAATACAAACTAAACCCTCAATAATGTAAAAATATTCATCATTTGTGTGATCCCTGAAGGCTGCACCTGTATTTTCTCATAATGTGTTTCATCTTCTTCTATTTATTGATTGTATGAGTCTCTTTCAAAGCTTTTATCTCTCTGTATGTTTTTAGAAATGAAATGTAAATAATTTGCAAAATTCTGTTATTTTACTCCATTCTTTTGTATTCAATCTACTGTATGTCTTGTGTCTTCCTACTTGCTCCTTTGGTTTATTTTTCACTAAAAAAGCAGATTGCAACATAACATAACATCATATACTTAACAGTTTTAGGCTAATAAGGTACTTTTATCTCTAATTTACAGATCTCTCGAAGGTGCGGTGAGCCAATCACAATATCATATGAATATTTGAGACATTACCATTGTTGTCTTTCTTCAAGGTCCTATGAAATGTGTATGCAACCTACATCTGATTATTCCACCCTAGTGTTTGTTTATTCAAGTCTCCAGCCTTGTTCCATGATTGTGTCTAAAGCCTGGACTAAATTAATGTTCTAGAATCAAAACATCCTTGATGTTCTGAAACATGTTTTTATGGACACTGCCTAGAGAATAAAAGGTACAATACAAAAAATGGCTAATAAAGTGCATTAAGATATTTCTCAAAACACAACATATAAACCCCACTTTATTGATAGAACAGCCGGTGCTTCACAAAGACAATGTCTTCAAAATGTTGTTAAGTGGATAAGGGTTAAATGAAAGGGCAGTCACAAGTCAAAAGAACCCAGGGAGCATCCAAGGTGAAAAAGCACATGTGGTGCAACCCTTTCAGCGTTTGAAACTATTTTTGGAATTGCTCCCAATGTTTTGTTCACACCAGCGGGTGGTTTAAGAGCTAATCCCAGAGAGATTCAGGGGCCGATTTTCAAACACCAGTGGGTTGTTTGTGTAACTTTTTGTCTAAGTTCAAAGTGAAGTTCTGTCTGTGGCATATTGTACCCTGCAGACAGTCCACCTATGATTGAGCACCATGCCTTACAACTAGTACAGCATGGGATTTAAGAGGAAAGGGTTTTGCAAGTATATCATTCATTAACAAATCCAACAAATCTCTGAAAATGTGTGCAGGTGTTTCAGATCTGGTTTCAAGCTAAAATAAATATCTCTATTTAAGGCCAAATTTCTGATATTTAAGCATCAGACCAAAATAGGTATTCAGTGTCTCTTGAGATAGGAGATGGAAAGCACAAATATCAGGAAACAAGAAAGAAAAATGTAGCTGTAAAGAATCCGAGAGAAGAATATACAAAGAACCAAGAAACTGAATACAGAAATGGGCACAAGTGGCAATCTATGTATTGCTATATGGTCCCTCTATGAAAGTTTTACTACCACAATAAGATGTTACATCTCACTTTTTTTCACAAATTTTCATGAAATCTATGCCAAATTGGAGGGTCATGATAGTACAATTTGGTATTTTAGCAGACTATGTATAGGTTCACACGAGTTCATAAAAAAAAATTGTTCAGAATTTTTTCCATCCAGAAAAGTGGGACAATTCGATTCTCACTTGTCATCCGTATGCAATCTGTTTTTTTAACAACAGATATTGATCATTTACAGGACCCTTTACATTTTCCTATGTTTCAGAATTGCAAAATATCCTTAATAATCAATGCTATACTATGGCTCCATATGGCATCTGATTTTTTTTATGCACCGATAGACTTGAATTGGTGAGTGTCATCCGACTTACAGAAGATACTAGTGCATGCTGTGATTTTTTTTTTCATGGATAGCACTACGTCCAAAAATACGGTTGTATGAATGAGTCCTATGTGTGATAAAAATCCCACATAGGTTATGCAAATAAGACCCATAAAGTATAGTAGACTAATAGAATTGATTTTTGGACTCTTGGAGCTGTGCACTGTGGACCTGTGAATCTTTGAACAACAGAAATGTTAACCTTTATTATTCCATATTTCCATATATAAATAGCAAAATCTTGAACTACTACTAATCAATCCATTAACTGAAAGTTTTTCAGCAAAGTGTAATAAATGTTCACATAGGAGAAATAAACTGCAATTGTTTCATCCCAATATGAAAAAAAGCAGATTAGCAAATGGTTCAAATAAAATGAATGTATATGAAAAGGAAATCATGCATATGGGACAGGAGAGAAGGTTGGGTTGATTATCCATGGGTTTATGTATTTACCCCCCTAGTCAAGGATGGCCACCAAAGAATCTTTCTTTGCACGTATCTGTTGTCAACTATTATTTATTATTAATGGCCTTCAGCTTGCTCTCGAGCCAAGGCGACTTGATGGATGAAAATTTTGCTTGAAGATTGATCTTGTGCATGCCTAGATAGGTCCACCAGAATCTTCTCTGCCCTTTTCTTGATTGTTTCAAGCCATTGGTTTGCTGGCCATCCCCTTTGCCTTGTTCCTTCTATTCTTTTGAAAAAACAAACTCCACAAAAATCATTATTTCTCAAGATAATTGCATGTGATATCTATGTAAATGGCAGCCACATCTAGAGTGTTGTCATCAATACTGAATAAAAAAATCAACCAGAATGAAAGAACTTCAGGCCAAGTGCCTACTTACCTATCTTAAGCAGTAATTCTGAATAGAAACAAAGACATTCAATCTGTGCTGCATGCTGGCATCTCCTAGAGGAACACTGGCATTAATAGGTGACCCACGAAAGAACTTGAGCACCTGTTCTAGGTATTTTTTTAATAATTTGAGAAAAATACCAGACAAAATTTCATTCTTATGTCATCCTATATTGCATAGGTGCAGACTTGGAAAAAAAATCCATATAATATCCATAGAAAATCATGTAATGCAAATAGAATAATATACTTTTGAGATTTTGTTTCTGATTATATTTTGAGGAGCTTGTAGCACATAACTAATGAGTTACAACATACCTTAACTATAGGACTTTTTGGAATTATTGTTATAACTAGTCTGCATTTTAAGCATTTTTAATGTAAGCAAAATAATGAACGCATAACTTTCCTGATTTTTTTCACACAAAGACAAATAATATCTTCTTTATACAATTCACTTGTTTTTCTAGCATTAATATAAGTAACATCAATTAATACTAATCTGTGAAGAATCTATCATTTTTTTAGTTAAGTGATTGATTGGGAATAATAGTGCCACCTACTATATCCTGACTTCACAACTGTAGAAAATGAGTTAATTACTTTGTAAGGAAATTTTTTTAGAAAGCCATTTATCTTCTTTATCATAACAGACACATTAAAGTCACATTTTCCTAAGACCTTAATTGCGACCAGATCTTTGGTCTTTTCAAATGTAATCCCAAGTAAAGTGATTGCATTAAAGGCTAGACTGCCAGATCAGACCACCTTCTCCTTGTATTATCTCTTACTGAAAAAATGAATAGTACTTGTAATGACTAAATCATGACATTTTGAAGAAAAGGAAGAAAAATAAGGCTAAATATTAATGACATTTTGACTATTGAAAAGTAGAAAATGGAAGTCCTATTACAGAGCCACACTTGCCACATAAAAGAATTTGGAGTCTAAAATAGTAAAATATAGATTGTCTTATAAGGTATAGATTTATGTTGCAGAAACTTTGCGCATTAGTGAAATGTAATTATAGATGATTTTTTACGTTTTGCTTCAGTGTTTAGTAGTGTCACTAAAAGCTTTTTTTTCTCTTTTTTTCCTAATTCCGTGCCCACAGATCTAGTTTCCTTCTCACTGGCCTTCATGTTCTCCCCTGTATCATGTACTGCTACAGACTCCCGTGATGATCTAGGCGTGAGATGACAAAAAGTTGATAGTATCTTTTCTATAATATGGTAAATATTATTTCTCGAGTGTTAAAAAGTAAACTTACACTACCGTGCAAAAGTTTAGGGTCACTTAGAAATTTCCTTATTTTTTAAAGAAAAGCACAGTTTTGTGATTCAGAAATACACTCTATACATTGTTAATGTGGTAAATGACTATTCTAGCTGCAAATGTCTGGTTTGTAATGCAATATCTTCATAGGTGTATAGAGACCCATTTCCAACAACCATCACTCCAGTGTTCTTATGGTACTTTGTGTTTGCTAACTGCGTTAGAAGGCTAATGGATGGTTAGAATACCCTTGAAAACCCTTGTGCTAGTATGTTAGCACAGCTGAAAACAGTTTGGCTGATTAGAGAAGCTATAAACCTGACCTTCCTTTGAGCTAGTTGAGAATCTGGAGCATTACATTTGTTGGTTCCATTAAACTCTCAAAATGGCCAGAAAAAAAGAACTTTCATGTGAAACTCGACAGTCTATTCTTGTTCTTAGAAATGAAGGCTATTCCATGTGAGAATTTGCCAAGAAACTGAAGATTTCCTAAAATGGTGTGTACTACTCCTTTCAAAGGAGAGCACAAACAGGCTCTAACCATAGTAGAAAGAGAAGTGGAGAAGTACATTAGAGTCTGTAGTTTGAGAAATCGACGCCTCACTGGTCCTCAACTGGAAGCTTCATTAAATAGTACACGCAAAATGCCAGTGTCAACATCTACAGTGAAGAGGCGACTCCAGGATGCTGGCCTTCAGGGCAGATTGGCAAAGAAAAAGCCATATCTGAGACTGGCTAATAAAAGTCAAAGATTAATATGGGCAAAAGAACACAGACATTGGACAGAGGAAGATTGGAAAAAGTGTTATGGACAAACGAATCCAAGTTTGAGGTGTTTGGATCACACAGAAGAACATTTGTGAGACGGAGAACAACTGAAAAAATGCTGGAAGAGTACCTGACATCATCTGTCAAGCATGGTGGAGGTAATGTGATTGTCTGGGGTTGCTTTGGTGCTGATAAAGTGGGAGATTTGTACTAGATAAAAGGGATTTTGAATAAGGAAGGCCATCACTCCATTTTGCAACACCATGTCATACCCTGTGGACAGCGCTTGATTGGAGCCAATTTCATCCTACAACAGGACAATGACCCAAAGCACACCTCCAAATTATGCAAGAACTACTTCAAACCAGGGATTCAAGCTTCAGGAGGCTAATTTGCATATTCCAGGTGCCTTCTGGGAGAAGCGAAGTCTCCCTAAGCTAGAAGATCGTTGGGTACAGCCGGGACCAGCTGCTTCGAAAGCATCACCAAACCAGGGATTCAAGCTTCAGGAGGCTAATTTGCATATTCCAGGTGCCTTCTGGGAGAAGCGAAGTCTCCCTAAGCTAGAAGATCGTTGGGTACAGCCGGGACCAGCTGCTTCGAAAGCATCACCAAACCAGGGATTCAAGCTTCAGGAGGCTAATTTGCATATTCCAGGTGCCTTCTGGGAGAAGCGAAGTCTCCCTAAGCTAGAAGATCGTTGGGTACAGCCGGGACCAGCTGCTTCGAAAGCATCACCAAACCGCGCGCCTTAAGGCGCGCAAATTTTTGCCTGTAGGACATTATTGCAAGAGAGCTTGGCTGAGTAGATTACACAAGAAGGAAAACACACAGCAAGTCAGCAGGATCTAGGAGCAACATGGCAGATGTGACAACCTACATGGTGAGCTGCAGCATGTGCTACATGTTCACAGATCGACCAGAAGAAGAATTAAATTTCACCTGTCAGAAGTGTAGACTAGTGGCCCTTTTAGAAGAAAAGGTGCGGGGTCTGGAAGAAAGAATAGCAACTTTGAAACTCATCAAAGAGAATGAAGACTTTCTAGACAGAACAGAAGCATCTCTACTGGTCACAGAAGGTGCAAAAAGTGTCAGAGAACCTCCAAAAGCAGATGAGTGGAAGCATGTGACCAAAAGAAGCAAGAAGACCATGGAGAAATCACCAACCACACAACTGAAGAACCGATATCAAATCTTTGTAGAGGATGAAGATGGCACACCTAAGAATGAAGCAATACCAGCAAGCAAAAAAGAAAAGGGCACACAGCAACAAGTGACAGCAAAAAGTACAGCCAAGAAGCAACGAAGAGTGGTGGTGGTGGGAGACTCACTACTGAGAGGCACCGAAGCAGCCATCTGCAGACCGGACATAACTGCAAGAGAAGTATGCTGCCTTCCAGGTGCGATGATCAAGGATGTGACCGATAGGATACCAAAGCTCTTCAGCTCCAAGGACGTCCACCCATTTCTTCTGATACATGTTGGCACCAATGACACGGCAAGGAAGGACCTACCGACAATCTGCAAGGACTTTGAAGAGTTGGGGAAGAAAGTAAAGGAACTGGATGCACAGGTAGTTTTTTCTTCTATCCTTCCAGTAGACGGGCATGGCACCAGGAGATGGAACAGGATCCTTGATGCAAACAACTGGCTAAGACGATGGTGCAGACAACAAGGATTTGGATTCCTGGACCACGGTGTGAATTACTGGTATGATGGACTCCTCGCCAGAGACGGACTACACCTCAACAAACCTGGGAAACACACATTCGCCAGAAGACTCGCTACACTCATCAGGAGGGCGTTAAACTAGAAGAAGAGGGGACGGGAAGAAAAACATTAGACTCGAACAAAGACGACCCAGGAAAACATACTCAGAAGGGAGGTAAGAACATTTCTAAAACAATCCACAGTGAGGAGATTGGAACAAAACAAAATCCTCTAAACTGCATGCTCGCAAACGCCAGAAGCCTGACAAACAAGATGGAAGAACTAGAAGCAGAAATATCTACAGGTAACTTTGACATAGTGGGAATAACCGAGACATGGTTAGATGAAAGCTATGACTGGGCAGTTAACTTACAGGGTTACAGTCTGTTTAGAAAGGATCGTAAAAATCGGAGAGGAGGAGGGGTTTGTCTCTATGTAAAGTCTTGTCTAAAGTCCACTTTAAGGGAGGATATTAGCGAAGGGAATGAGGATGTCGAGTCCATATGGGTTGAAATTCATGGAGGGAAAAATGGTAACAAAATTCTCATTGGGGTCTGTTACAAACCCCCAAATATAACAGAAAGCATGGAAAGTCTACTTCTAAAGCAGATAGATGAAGCTGCAACCCATAATGAGGTCCTGGTTATGGGGGACTTTAACTACCCGGATATTAACTGGGAAACAGAAACCTGTGAAACCCATAAAGGCAACAGGTTTCTGCTAATAACCAAGAAAAATTATCTTTCACAATTGGTGCAGAATCCAACCAGAGGAGCAGCACTTTTAGACCTAATACTATCTAATAGACCTGACAGAATAACAAATCTGCAGGTGGTTGGGCATTTAGGAAATAGCGACCACAATATTGTGCAGTTTCACCTGTCTTTCACTAGGGGGACTTGTCAGGGAGTCACAAAAACATTGAACTTTAGGAAGGCAAAGTTTGAACAGCTTAGAGATGCCCTTAATCTGGTAGACTGGGACAATATCCTCAGAAATGAGAATACAGATAATAAATGGGAAATGTTTAAGAACATCCTAAATAGGCAGTGTAAGTGGTTTATACCTTGTGGGAATAAAAGGACTAGAAATAGGAAAAACCCAATGTGGCTAAACAAAGAAGTAAGACAGGCAATTAACAGTAAAAAGAAAGCATTTGCACTATTAAAGCAGGATGGCACCATTGAAGCTCTAAAAAACTATAGGGAGAAAAATACTTTATCTAAAAAACTAATTAAAGCTGCCAAAAAGGAAACAGAGAAGCACATTGCTAAGGAGAGTAAAACTAATCCCAAACTGTTCTTCAACTATATCAATAGTAAAAGAATAAAAACTGAAAATGTAGGCCGCTTAAAAAATAGTGAGGAAAGAATGGTTGTAGATGACGAGGAAAAAGCTAACATATTAAACACCTTCTTCTCCACGGTATTCACGGTGGAAAATGAAATGCTAGGTGAAATCCCAAGAAACAATGAAAACCCTATATTAAGGGTCACCAATCTAACCCAAGAAGAGGTGCGAAACCGGCTAAATAAGATTAAAATAGATAAATCTCCGGGTCCGGATGGCATACACCCACGAGTACTAAGAGAACTAAGTAATGTAATAGATAAACCATTATTTCTTATTTTTAGGGACTCTATAGAGACAGGGTCTGTTCCGCAGGATTGGCGCATAGCAAATGTGGTGCCAATATTCAAAAAGGGCTCTAAAAGTGAACCTGGAAATTATAGGCCAGTAAGTCTAACCTCTATTGTTGGTAAAATATTTGAAGGGTTTCTGAGGGATGTTATTCTGGATTATCTCAATGAGAATAACTGTTTAACTCCATATCAGCATGGGTTTATGAGAAATCGCTCCTGTCAAACCAATCTAATCAGGTTTTATGAAGAGGTAAGCTATAGACTGGACCACGGTGAGTCATTGGACGTGGTATATCTCGATTTTTCCAAAGCGTTTGATACCGTGCCGCACAAGAGGTTGGTACACAAAATGAGAATGCTTGGTCTGGGGGAAAATGTGTGTAAATGGGTTAGTAACTGGCTTAGTGATAGAAAGCAGAGGGTGGTTATAAATGGTATAGTCTCTAACTGGGTCGCTGTGACCAGTGGGGTACTGCAGGGGTCAGTATTGGGACCTGTTCTCTTCAACATATTCATTAATGATCTGGTAGAAGGTTTACACAGTAAAATATCGATATTTGCAGATGATACAAAACTATGTAAAGCAGTTAATACAAGAGAAGATAGTATTCTGCTACAGATGGATCTGGATAAGTTGGAAACTTGGGCTGAAAGGTGGCAGATGAGGTTTAACAATGATAAATGTAAGGTTATACACATGGGAAGAGGGAATCAATATCACCATTACACACTGAACGGGAAACCACTGGGTAAATCTGACAGGGAGAAGGACTTGGGGATCCTAGTTAATGATAAACTTACCTGGAGCAGCCAGTGCCAGGCAGCAGCTGCCAAGGCAAACAGGATCATGGGGTGCATTAAAAGAGGTCTGGATACACATGATGAGAGCATTATACTGCCTCTGTACAAATCCCTAGTTAGACCGCACATGGAGTACTGTGTCCAGTTTTGGGCACCGGTGCTCAGGAAGGATATAATGGAACTAGAGAGAGTACAAAGGAGGGCAACAAAATTAATAAAGGGGATGGGAGAACTACAATACCCAGATAGATTAGCGAAATTAGGATTATTTAGTCTAGAAAAAAGACGACTGAGGGGCGATCTAATAACCATGTATAAGTATATAAGGGGACAGTACAAATATCTCGCTGAGGATCTGTTTATACCAAGGAAGGTGACGGGCACAAGGGGGCATTCTTTGCGTCTGGAGGAGAGAAGGTTTTTCCACCAACATAGAAGAGGATTCTTTACTGTTAGGGCAGTGAGAATCTGGAATTGCTTGCCTGAGGAGGTGGTGATGGCGAACTCAGTCGAGGGGTTCAAGAGAGGCCTGGATGTCTTCCTGGAGCAGAACAATATTGTATCATACAATTATTAGGTTCTGTAGAAGGACGTAGATCTGGGTATTTATTATGATGGAATATAGGCTGAACTGGATGGACAAATGTCTTTTTTCGGCCTTACTAACTATGTTACTATGTTACTATGTTACTTAGAATACCAGCTGCCTGCTTCTTCCCTATCTGTAATGGAGTGGCCAGCGCAGTCACCAGATCTCAACCCCATTGAGCTGTTGTGGGAGCAGTTTGACCGTATGGTGGGCAAAAAGTACCCATCAAGCCAAACCAACTTGTGGGAGGGGCTTCTGGAAGCATGGGGTGAAATTTCTCCAGATTACCTCAGCAAATTAACTGCTAGAATGCCAAAGGTCTGCAATGCTGTAACTGTTGCCAAGGGAGCATTCTTTGACGAAAGCAAAATTTGAAGGAGAAAATTATTATTTCAAATAAAAATCTTTTTTTTCTAACCTTGTCAATGTCTGGACTAGATTTCAAATTCATTTGGCAACTCATTTGATTAATAAAAGTATGAGTTTTCATGGAAAACACAAAATTGTCTGGTTGACCCCAAAATTTTGAACGGTAGGGTAGTTTGTTACTTTGTCAATTAATATCTCATTATTATGGTTACATTTTATTAGAACCAGAAGAAAACACTATTTCATTCCACCTCACCTGGACAAAATGCAGATCTGGGGCCACTTGTAGGATGCAATGCTCAAATGACGCCCCTGCCAGATGCCATAAGTGCCCCATTTATGTTTTGGCATTTCCACTTTAATGTTTGTCTTGAAAGCTGGCAATTTGTTACTTTTTTAATGGCTAACTGAAAAGAAAATATCAAACAAAAAGGACTCTCAAATTTTAATGTTGATACATGGCACTCAAAAAAAACAGGGTGCTCAAGTAGGGTACAATGTAAAAAGAGCTTGGCACTTCAAATAGTAATATTGAAAAGATTTTAATTGTAACAATCCAAAATAATACATATCTTAGATTTTGGTCTTATACTGCAGACCTTCATCAGACATACAGATTGTGTGTGAGTGCAAAGAAACCAAGCAGAGTGTACATGTTGAGGAATAAATGAAAGTGCTCAGTTTTATGTCTCTCCCTGAGAGAGAGAGGATGAAGGGGTTGCAGATATGTGCAACGTGGAGAGGAGGGACAAATTTTGCAGTCTCTCAAGGAGCAGGGAAAAAAGGCTATTTATAAGTAGTAAAGCACATGAATAGGAAATAAGTGCAGGATAGAAGCTGTGCATGATCTGAACTGAACTGTGAATACAGAAGTGCCCTAGATACACAGACCTTATATTATGTCAAAGGTGTCCACAAACTATAATCCTTTAATAAATAAATGTTGGGGATATTTCATTATGATGAATTTAAAAAATAATCTATTGACCAATCAAATTTTACTTTTGTAGCCGACTTCAGATTACCGCTCACCACCTACCTGAACTTAAATGCTTCTCACTACGTATTTCATTTTTTCACATGGGACAATGTCCTCACGTTTCCACATGGCAGGTATGTTGCAATATTTTGGACAAAATAGGAAACGCCTGTCAAACTTCAGTACTAATTATCTATGTCTGGAGCCCCACACAAGATGCCTAAATGACACATAGTAATCCTGCTGGAGGCAAACATAACTGCATATTCTAAGCAAACAGTTCTGAATGTCCTGAAGATAAGTCAAGATGACAGTTCAGTTCATTGCAACAGAAATGTCAACATTTATACATTACCAATGACGAAAACAACACTAATTCTGATCAAAACCGGTTCAGTTATACAAGTAAATCAAGTTTTCGCTAGAATGCGTGGTCTATGGAGGGCGTGCCGGACCGTCCTCTATTTTACAGCTTCACTAGACAATGACAATGAATTTTGCCTTTGGGGCGTTTTGGTGGAATTATTGATAAATCACCTGTGAGAGAGTATTAATGATAATACTGTTATGCAATTATTGCTCAATACAAGTGCCTTCTAGTTTCTTCATCCTTCAAAATATCCTCCATATAAGTATTTTATGGGCTTTTCAGTGCCACTGAAACCATCTTGAAGGAAACTTTAATTCTCAGTTGATTTGGTCTAAGAAGCCTAGAGAAAGCTCCATAAACCCTGGGATTATTGCTGGATTATTTGGGTCTCTTTGGTGTTACTGGTGATTCCCATTTGTTTTGTGCCCACAGTGGGATAGTATTAAGGTTGTCACTTTAAATAGGTAGACACTATTTGTTTGTGAGGTCTATGACAATAGATCTCTAAAGTGAATTGTAGTAAAAATATCCATGGGAGGTCTCAATAAAATAGTTATGATATCCCAAAGCTCACATAAAGAACATAGAGACACATTTGGGATCTGTCCCAGAATCATAAAATTAACATCATTATTCTGTGCTCCGTGTAATTACATTTTCATGTGATTTATCAAGTTTTTCTTCTTCTTAATAAAATCGCAAAACCGTTAAATTATCACTGAAAGCTTTAAATATTAAATATTTCAAGAAATGTTACCGGATTTAAAAATATAAACTATTTCTTTTTTTATCAGTGCATGTTAAAGGCAGATCTTGGGAGCGGTTATTTTGTGTGTGGGAGAAACAAAAGGGAGTGCCGCTTTTCCACTTCATATGGGGCCATAAGATCTGTTAGGCCTCATTGTCATGTCACACATTTTTTCAAGATCACAAAAAACGGACCATTTTTTATCAATGTGTGAGATCCATATTTCAACTATTTTGGGTCTGTGATTAAACTTTCTAATCTACTACTTTGATTAGTATTTCCATACCTAAATGGATTGTACTTTCTGATAATTTAATCTTAATTCATAGATATGGGCTAAATCGTCAGTCTGCAAATCACTTTATTTTAAAATGATGCTACCTTCTAAAAATTATTTAAAAGTACTGACAATTGTGTGGACTCTGAAGAGTACTATATCACTAGGGATGAGCTTTGTCTTTAGGGTTGCAAGACATTGGACAATGGAAAGAGCAACGCATGTTAAGAAGTAGCATGGGAAAGGAAGTTCCAGACATATGGTGCTGGCAGAATGCTGATGAAAAGGAAACATTCACTGAAAAGCAGTTGAGTCACTGGCCAGGGCCATGGGGTACTGGGTACTGGGTCCGATACTTAAAGGGATGTGTCACGGTGGCAGTGACCCGGTCCGTGGCCCTGGGCGCCCATGTTAAAGGAAACGTCTTTAAAGGGGTGTGTGAAATAATTAAAGTTTGTGACGCCACCTGTGGCATTTGGTCAGGGGTGGCCGATGCTGCTTAAAGGGTTCCAGTGGGGTGGTGTTATGGCAGCAGGGATGTATGGCTTCCCACAGGTGTAGCTGGGTCCCCAGGGCTCCCGATGTAGTAGGGACAGGTGATAGGTGGTGTAGAAAGAAATGTAGGGCATAGGGTTGCAGTCTTTTTAGCTCTTTACTGTATGATTCAGGCAGCGACAGTCCAGGGTACCGGATCACAGGTGCAGGTGGTGGTCCAACCGGCTTGGAAGCATCTCAGGAATCCCCCTAACCAGGTGGGGTTGGAAGCCTTCCTTCTAGCACTGTGTTGTTGTAGTCCCTTGCTGCCTTAGGCCTCACACAAGGTCCTCACGTTCTCTCTGTCCCCCTTTAGGTAGGACATTAACCCGTACGACAGGAAACTCAAGCCTTTTTACAGGATCTCTATCACGACCTGGGCTCTATCTGTTACTGTGTCCCCTGGTGTTAATGGTGGACAGGTAACTTGAAATCTAGCTGCCTGCTGGTTTCTGCCATGGGGCATGAAGTTACCCCCACAACCTTGGTCTTCTGGCTACCGGTATCTGCGGTCAGCGTGGAGGAAGTTCAGTCACAACTTCTCTCTCCAGCTCTTCACTTCACCTTTGCTCCTTCCTCCTTTCAGTCTCTTTACAAGCTGTTCTGCTCTCTTTTTCCTTCCCAGGAGCTGCAGAATCACTTGTCTGCACAGTCCCAGCTTTCCTTGCTCACTCCTCGCTCTCCTCTCACCAACTGCCTCTCTCCAACTGCCTAGCAACTGACTCCTCCTCCCGACCAGAGAGATCAGCTCCCCTGAAGTCGGGTGTAGAGCTCCCCCATCTGGCCTGGAGTCAGAACGGTCTTGTATGTGCTGAATACCTGTTAAAGGGATCCTTCCTTGCTTCCAAGCATGACATCTCTCTCCCCGTGAGGAAAGCAATGCCACTGTAACAACAGGTTACCTGGGGTGCTACACAGTGAATGGAAAGTAACAGAGCATAAGATTTGGTTCCTGCTCCCTGGACATATTAGACTGGTAGGTTTTGTTTGGAAGGGGAGGTATGCTTTAAAATGTCGCCCTCACATGCATTGCTTGTGGCTTTAGTTTTATTGATCCACTCAAACAGATAGGGATAAAAAGTGAAAAGTTTATGAACTCCACAGATTTGACAAATGCTTTCTAGCCGTAACATCTGGCTACACAATATTCCACTGACAGCTGCAATTACTGTTTTACTATTTCTTTTGGGATTTTCAGTTTAAACTGCTGTAGACCTGGCTTAGACATGTTTTTGCTTATAAAAGAGATTGTTGTTTGCTACTATTTGCAAGATATAACATCTATTTCCCACAAGGAATTGAAGTAAAATATTAGTCACTATTTATGGACTACTGTCATCCTGACAGTAAAATGAGTTATAGGGAAAATCTCCTTTGCAGTTTTACTTATTGGCCAGAAAGTTTGCAGTTCTTAAAGTCATGAAATAAGTAGACTATTGCTTTAAAGGTTTTCTTTTATTACTTAAAGGGAACATATAATATCCCAAAACACTATAAACCTGCAGATATAGGGTTATTCTGCATGTTTACAGCTTTACAATGCTGTCTGTCTGCCTTATTGAAAGTGCAGCTACTGGAAGAAAATATACTTGGCTCATCTTGGGAACTGTTGGCTTTTAGTCATAGAGACGTGCACAGAGGAGCTACGGTCATCACTCAGTACAAAGTGTGCGACATCTACTTTATAAGTATGCTCTGGCACTTTGATTGACTGGTCAGTCTGTTCAGATGTGCTGCAGAGTGAGCGGTCAATCATGCTGTCAATCACTTTGCGCACACCTATACGACTGAAAGCCACCAGTTTCCAGGAGCAATAAAGTAAATTTTCTCCCAGTAGCTGTGCTTTCAGTAAGGATACATTCATACATCCTGATAAATACCTGTGCACTGCTCGATTGTTTTCTTGGACAGCACACATACCCACTGAATATGTCCTTAAGGCTTATTCAGACGTCCGTTCCCTTTGGTCCTAGATTGGACCGGTGTTGTACAGACTGGCCTCAGAGCTCCCCACCCGAGCGTGATAGCTTCATATACTGCTTTGAGGCTGTGACGCTCGGGTGGGAGTCCCGCGGCAAGTACGTACATTGCTGTCCGATCTCGGACCAACATGCATGGATGTCTGAATGAGCCTTTATTCCGATCCTCAACATCAGAAAAGGACATGCTCTTAGTACCACAGATATTGATGTGCGAATTTATTCAGAAAACGATTGCCAAACATAAATTCGGCACGAATATAGCACATTTGGATTTGTGATCGGAAACACAAGCAAAATGTTATAGAATTGAGAAAAATCAGAAACATTTGGCAAAAAGTGCAGGCAAATATTTGCATTGCCACAAAAGTATTTTTGTCACTTTTGCAATGATAATGGTGGTGTATGAGGGGATTGGGTTTGCAGAGCTGAGAGGCGCGGCGTTCATGTAAACATTAATTAAAGGGAAACTGTCACCCCCAAAATTGAAGGTGAGCTAAGCCCACCAGCATCAGGGGCTTATCTACAGCATTCTGTAATGCTGTAGATAAGCCCCCGATGTATCCTGAAAGATGAGAAAAAGAGGTTAGATTATACTCACCCAGGGGCGGTCCCGGTCCGGTTCTGGTCCGATGGGCGTCACGGTCCGGTCCAGGGCCTCCCATCTTCTTACGATGACGTCCTCTTCTGTTGAAGGTAGAGCAAAGTACTGCAGTGCGCAGGCGTAGGGAAAGGTCAGAGAGGCCCGGCACCTGTGCACCGCATTACTTTGCTCTGCCCTCAAAAGGGCAGACAAAGTACGCCTGCGCC
Source organism: Ranitomeya imitator (assembly GCF_032444005.1). Lineage (NCBI taxonomy): Eukaryota > Metazoa > Chordata > Amphibia > Anura > Dendrobatidae > Ranitomeya > Ranitomeya imitator. The sequence continues at coordinate 614,331,070 of NC_091284.1, forward strand.
GGAGCTGCAGCGTGAATACAAGAAGACGACGTCATTGTAAGAAGATGGGAGGCCCCGGACTGGACCGTGACCCCCATTGGACCAAAACCGAATCGGGACAGCTCCTGGGTGAGTATAATCTAACTTCTTTTTCTCATCTTTCAGGATACATCGGGGGCTTATCTACAGCATTACAGAATGCTGTAGATAAGCCCCTGATGCTGATGGGCTTAGCTCACCTTCAATTTTGGGGGTGACAAGTTCCCTTTAAAGTGAATGGATAAAAAACTGTATCCTGAAAAGGTCAGGATTTGGCTGAAAAACCTGATTTTGCGTGACTTGAAAAAAACACAAGTGTGAAACCAGCCTCTGTGAGTAAGCACAGACTTGCAAGCTGATTTTAGACAGCACTCACTTTTACTAACGGAAATTGTCTCTTAATAATAATAATAATAATAATAATCATTATTTATATAGCGCCAACATATTCCGCAGCGCTTTACAGTTTAACAGTTTCAAACACAACAGTCATAGGTAACAATTTTAACAATACAGTAATAACGCAAAATAAGACAAAATAAGACTACCCTGCTCGTGAGAGCTTACAATCTACAATGAGGTGGGGAGATACAAAGCACAGGTGTGTATTTACAATGATGTATTTACAATGATGGTCCAGCCATCTTCAGGGAGTGGGGGGTAGATGGAGATACTGAATGGGCTACACACACAAACATAAAATGAGTTTGATTAGGGAATGTGGTAGGCCGCTCTGAACAAATGAGTTTTGAGCGAGCGCCTAAAACTAGGCACGTTGTGGATGGTCCTAATATCTTGGAGTAGAGCATTCCAGATAAGCCCCCGATCTCTTCAGAGAGGAAGAGGACTAGAACTCTAGTGTCACATATTGGAAGTAGCAATCCTAACAGTCAATGTCGACCCATTAACGAGCCTTGTCACATGACTTAAGATAAAAGCCAAACCTGAACCTCAATTTTGGGATACTGTGTTTCGGTAGCGATCTGGTTTGGCTGGGTGAGAGGCGTCTGACTGGGATCCAAGAAGAATCGCTTCTCCTTGCAGAGAGTGACATGTTACGCATGTCGAGATGAGGAGACTATGGCTATGTGCACACGTTGCGGATTCTCTGCAGGTCTGTAGCATTTTTTGCAGTGCAGATCCGCAATTGATTTACAGTACAATGTAAATCAATGAGAAAAAAAAATGTTGTGCACACTTTGCGGAAAACCCGCTGCGGAAACGCTGCGGTTTGCAAGAAGTAGCATGTCACTTCGTTTTTGTGAATCTGCAGCGTTTTTGTACCCATTCCATTATAGAAAACTGCAGGGGTAAAAAACGCAGCAAATCCACAAGAAAACCGCAGCAAAAACGCACAAAAAGTGCTGCGGAACCGCAGGTGCATTTTCTGCCAGGAGAGGCAGAATCCGCACCAGAAATTCCTAAGCCTAATCCGCAACGTGTGCACATAGCCTTAAAGCCGCAATGCTCCTCTGGGAAATATGCAAATTGTCTCTTCAGAGAGGAAGAGCGCTGACAGTAAAGACAAGCTTTAGTGTACAAATACGAGAGTGCTGCGAAACACCCTCATTTTCATATTACATAAAGTACATTTAACTTTATAGCACCAATAAAAACTATTCTATAGGAACATGACCCCTAATCCCCATTCTAAAGCGTCAGCCCCCCAATTCCCCAGCCTGCATAGCACCAGACTCCCCTGTTCACCGCTATATAGCAGCACCAGCCTCCCCCAAATTCCCCGCCTGCATAGCATCAGGCTCCCCTGTTCACCAGTATATAGCAGTACCAGTCTTCCCCAAATCCCCAGTATACAACAGCACCAGCCTCCCCTGTTCATCAGTATACAGCACAGCCTCCCCTGTCACCAGTATATAGCAGCAGCCTCCCCTGTTCACCAGTATACAGCAGAACCAGCCTCCCCTGTTCACCAGTATACAGCAGCAGCCTCCCATGTTCACCAGTATACAGCAGCAGCCTCCCCTGTTCACCAGTATACAGCACAGCCTCCCCTGTCACCAGCTTCCCCTGTTCACCAGTATACAGCACAGCCTCCCCTGTCACCAGCCTCCCCTGTTCACCAGTATGCAGCACAGCCTCCCCTATCACCAGTATATAGCAACAGCCTCCCCTGTTCACCAGTATACAGCAGCACCAGCCTCACCTGTTCACCAGTATACAGCAGAAGCCTCACCTGTCACTAGCCTCCCCTGTTCACAAGTATACAGCACAACCTCCCGTCACCAGCCTCCACTGTTCACCAGTATACAGCACAGCCTCCCCTATCACCAGCTTCCCCTGTTCACCAGTATACAGCACAGCCTCCCCTGTCACCAGCTTCCCCTGTTCACCAGTATACAACACAACCTCCCCTGTCACCAGCCTCCCCTGTTCACAAGTATACAGCACAGTCTCCCCTGTTCACCAGCCTCCCCTATTCACCAGTATACAGCACAGCCGCCTCTGTTCAGCAGTATACGGCACAGTCTCCCCTGTCACCAGTCTCCCCTGTTCACCAGTATACAGCAGCAGCCTCCCGTGTCACCAGCCTCCCCTATTCACCAGTATACAGCACAACCTCCCCTGTCACCAGTCTCCCCTGTTCACCAGTATACAGCAGCAGCCTGCCCTGTCACCAGCCTCCCCTGTTCACCAGTATACAGCACAGCCTCCCCTGTCACCAGTCTCCCTTGTTCACTAGTATACATCACAGCCTCTCATGTTACCAGCCTCCCCTGTTCACCAGTATACATCACAGCCTCCCCTGTACACAGTATACAGCAGCCTCCTCTGTCACCAGCCTCCCCTGTTCACCAGTATACAGCAAAGCCTCCCCTGTCACCAGTCTCCCCTGTTAACTAGTATACATCACAGCCTCTCCAGTCACCAGCCTCCCCTGTTCACCGGTATACAGCACAGCCTCCCCTGTCACCAGCCTCCCTCATTTTCAGCTCTATGAGCGCTCACCTGCTCCAGTGTCCTCTCCCATGTCGTCTTCCTACCCCGCTGTGATGTCTGCAGTGAGAGATGATCTCATCCTTATCACATGCACAGACACTGCAGCACCTCGGATGCAGGGACCTCTATAGCCCTGGAAATTGCGGCACCAGTACTTCCTGGGTCAGTCAGCTCCCTGCATCCGAGGTGAATATGGAGGTGCCCCCCCCACCCCTACCAAAAAAAAAAGACAACAGATTTCCTGGATTGTCTAACGGAGGGGAGGTTAAAAAAATTTTAAAAAAATCTTCCCTGTCTTGGTGCCACCCCCTGCAGCCCGGCGCCCTAGGCACGTGCCCTCCAGTGCCTAGTGGCAAACACAGCCCTGCCCACCGTATTCCACATTGTAACTTTGTGTCGGTTATATGAAACTGTCTGCAGACCTAATGCACATTAAAAAATATATAATTTTTTCTGTTGCTAAACGTGATACAACCTGCTGTATCCCATGTTGTCATTTTGCGGTGGTGATATGAAACTGACTGCAGACCTAACGCACATTAACCCCTTCCCGACCTGTGACACAGTGTATGCATCATGAAAGTCGGTGCCAATCCGACCTATGATGCATATGCTGTGTCACAGAATGATCGTGTCCCTGCAGATCGGGTGAAAGGGTTAACTCCAATTTCACCCGACCTGCAGGGACAGGGGGAGTGGTACTTCAGCGCAGGGGGGTGGCTTCGACCCCCATGGCTACGATCGCTCTGATTGGCTATTGAAAGTGACATTTCACATTCAATCAGTTCAATCGTAATATTTCACCAATGAAAATTGGTGAAATATTACAATCCAGCCATGGCCGATGCTGCAATATCATCGGCCATGGCTGGAAACTGCGATCTGCCCCACCACCGATCCACCGCCCCCATCCTCCGTCCTGTGCTCCGCTCCCCTCCATCCTCTTGTCCGCTCCCCCGCAGTCCGATTGCACCCCCGCATACTTACCGAACTCTGGTGTCCCTCCTGGTGTCCGTCCGTCTTCTGCATAGGCACTGCCATCTTCCAAAATGGCGGGTGCATGCGCAGTGCGCCCGCCTAATCTGCTGGCCAGCAGATTCATTCCATGTACATTTTGATCACTGTGATAGAACCTATCACAGCGATCAAAATAAAAAAAATAAATAAATAAACCCACCTTTATCACCCCCATAGGTAGGGACAATAATAAAATAAAGAAAATATATTTACTTTTATTTTTCCAATAGGGTTAGGGTTAAAACTAGGGTTAGGATTAGAACTAGGGTTAGGGTTAGAACTAGGGTTAGGGTTAGAACTAGGGTTAGAACTAGGGTTAGGGTTAGAACTAGGGTTAGGGTTAGAACTAGCATTTGAACTAGGGTTAGGGTTAGAACTAGGGTTAGGGTTAGAACTAGGGTAAGGGTTAGAACTCGGGTTAGAACTAGGGTTAGGGTTAGAACTAGGGTTACAACTAGGCTATGTGCACACGATGCCGATTTGGCTGCGGATCCGCAGCAGATTGGCCGCTGTGGATTCGTAGCAGTTTTCCATCACGTTTACAGTACCATGTAAACATATGGAACATCAAATCTGCTGTGCCCATGGTGCGGAAAATACCGCACGGAAACGCGGCGTTCTATTTTCCGCAGCATGTTAATTCTTTGTGCAGATTCCACAGCGTTTTACACCTGTTCCTCATTAGGAATCCGCAGGTGAAATCCGCACAAAAAACACTGGAAATCCACAGTAAATCCGCAGGTAAAACACAGTGCGTTTTACCTGCGGATTTTTCAAAAACTGTGCGGAAAAATCCTCACACGAATCCGCAACGTGGGCACATAGCCTTAGGGTTAGGGTTGGAATTAGAGTTAGGGTTGGAATTAGGGTTAGGGTTGGACATAGGGTTAAGATTAGGGTTAGGGGTGTGTTGGGGTTAGGGTTAGGCTTGTGGTTATGGTTATGGTTAGGGATGGGATTAGGGGTGTGTTGGGGTTAGGGTTAGGTTTGGGATTAGGGTTAGGGGTGTGTTGGGGTTAGGGTGGTAGTTAGGGGTGTGTTGGGGTTAGGGATGTGATTAGGGTTATGGCTAGAGTTGGAATTAGGGTAGGGGTGTGTTGGGGTTAGTGTTGGAGTTAGAATTGAGGTGTTTCCACTGGCACATCAGTGGTCTCCAAATGCGACATGGCGCCACCATTGATTCCAGCCAATCTTGCGATCAAAAAGTCAAATGGTGCTCCCTCCCTTCCAAGCGCCGACGTGCGCCCAAACAGTGGTTTACCCAAACATACCCAAATTGCACAACAATTTTCGGGGTCTGATTTCTCCTGTTACTCTTGGGAAAATAACAAAATGGGGGCTAAAAACTTATTTTTGTGGGGAAAAATGATTTTTTATTTTCACGGCTCTGCATTGTACATTTCTGTGAAGCACTTGGGGGTTCAAAGTGCTCACCACACATCTAGAATAGTTCCTTGGGGGGTCTAGTTTCAAATATTGGTAACTTGTGGGGGGTTTCTACTGTTTAGGCACATCAGGGGCTCTGCAAAAGCAACGTGACGCCCGCAGACCATTCCATCAAAGTCTACATTTCAAAATGTCACTACTTCCCTTCCGAGCCCTGACGTGTCCCCAAACAGTGGTTTACCCCCACATATGGGGTATCAGCGTACTCAGGACAAACTGGACAACAACTTTTGGGGTCCAATTTCTCCTGTTACCCTTGTGAAAATAAAAAATTGCGGACTAAAAAATATTTTTTGAGGAAAGAAAAATGATTTTTTTATTTTCATGGCTCTGCGTTATAAACTTCTGTGAAGCACTTGGAGGTTCAGAGTGCTCACCACACATCTAGATAAGTTCCTTGAGGGGTCTAGTTTCTAAAATGGGGTCACTTATGGGGGAGCTCCAATGTTTAGGCACACAGGGGTCCGCTAACAATTGGAGCTAATTTTTCATTCAAAAACTTAAAAGTCATGTGAGGTATCGCTGTACTCAGGAGAAATTGCCCAACAAATTTTAGGATCCGTTTTATCCTGTTGCCCATGTAAAAGTGAAAAAATTGAGGCTAAAAATTTTTTTTCTGAAAAAAAGTACTTTTTTATATTTATGGATCAATTTGTGAAGCACCTAGTGGTTCAAAGTGCTCACTATGCATGTAGATAAGTTCCTTGGGGTGTCTAGTTTCCCAAATGGGGTCACTTGTGGGGAAGCTCCAGTGCTTAGGCACACAGGGGATCTCCAAACGTGACATGGTGTCCACTAACGATTGGAGCTAATTTTTCATTCAAAAGTCAAATTGCGCTCCTTCCCTTCCGAGCCTTGCTGTGTGCCCAAACATTGGTTTACCCCCACATGTGAGGTATTGGTGTACTCATGAGAAATTGCCCAACAAATTGTAGGATCCATTTTATCCTGTTGCCTATGTGAAAATGGAAAAATTGAGGCTTAAAAATTTTTTTGTGAAAAAAAAGTACTTTTTCATTTTTACGGATCAATTTGTGAGCACCTGGGGGTTCAAAGTGCTCACTATGCATCTAGATAAGTTCCTTTGAGGGTCTAGTTTCTAAAATGGGGTTACTTGTGGTGGAGCTCCAATCTTTAGGTACACAGGGGCTCTCCAAAAGCGACATGGTGTCCACTAACGATTGGAGCTAATTTTTCATTCAAAAGTCAAATGACGCTCCTTCACTTCCGATCCTTGCCGTGTGCACAAACAGTGGTTTGTGACCACATATGAGGTATCGGTGTACTCAGGAGAAATTGCCCAACACATTTTATGATCCATTTATCCTGTTGCCCATGTGAAAATGAAAAAATTGAGGCTAAAAGAAATTTTGTGTGGAAAAAGTACTTTTTCATTTTTACAGATCATTTTGTGAAGCACCTGGGGGTTCAAAGTGCTCACTATGCATCTAGATACGTTCCTTGGGGGGTCTAGTTTCCAAAATGGGATCACTTGTGGGGGAGCTCCAATATTTAGGCACACAGGGGCTCTCCAAACACGACATGGTGTCCGCTAAAGATTGGAACCTATTTTTCATTCAAAAAGTCAAATGGCACTCCTTCCCTTCTGAGCCCTGTCGCGTGCCCAAACAGTGGTCCCCCCCACATATGGGGTATCGGCGTACTCAGGACAAATTGTACAATAAGTTTCAGGGTCCAGTTTCTTTTTTTACCCTTGGGAAAATTAAAAAAATTGTTGCTAAAAGATCATTTTTGTGACTAAAAGTGAAATGTTCATTTTTTCCTTACATGTTGCTTCTGCTGCTGTGAAGCACCTGAAGGGTTAATAAACTTCTTGAATGTGGTTTTGAGCACCTTGAGGGGTTGCAGTTTTTAGTATGGTGTCACTTTTGGGTATTTTCAGCCCCATATACCCCTCAAACTAACTTCAAATGTGAGGTGGTCCCTAAAAAAGTAGTTTTGTAAATTTTGTTGTAAAAATGAGAAATCGCTGGTCAAATTTTAACCCTTATAACTTCCTAGCAAAAAAAAACTTTTGTTTCCAAAATTGTGCTGATGTAAAGTAGACATGTGGATAATGTTATTTATTAACTATTTTGTGTCACATAACTCTCTGGTTTAACAGAATAAAAATTTGAAATTTTCAAAATTGTCGCCAAATTTCTGATTTTTTCACAAATAAACGCAAAAATTATCGACCTAAATTTACTACTAACATGAAGCCCAATATGTCACGAAGACATTCTCATAATCGCTAGGATCCGTTGAAGTGTTCCTGAGTTATTACCTCATAAAGGGACACTGGCCAGAATTGCAAAAAATGGCCAGGTCAAGGAAGGACACGGCAAGGAAGGACCTACCGACAATCTGCAAGGACTTTGAAGAGTTGGGGAAGAAAGTAAAGGAACTGGATGCACAGGTAGTTTTTTGTTCTATCCTTCCAGTAGACGGGCATGGCACCAGGAGATGAAACAGGATCCTTGATGCGAACAACTGGCTAAGACGATGGTGCAGACAACAAGGATTCGGATTCCTGGACCACGGTGTGAATTACTTGTACGATGGACTCCTCGCCAGAGACGGACTACACCTCAACAAACCTGGGAAACACACAGGAGAAGAAGACTTGCTACACTCATCAGGAGGGCGTTAAACTAGAAGAAGAGGGGACGGGAAGAAAAACATTAGACTCGAACAAAGAAGACCCAGGAAAACATACTCAGAAGGGAGGTAAGAACATTTCTAAAACAATCCACAGTGAGGATATTGGAACAAAACAAAATCCTCTAAACTGCATGCTCGCAAACGCCAGAAGCCTGACAAATAAGATGGAAGAACTAGAAGCAGAAATATCTACAGGTAACTTTGACATAGTGGGAATAACCGAGACATGGTTAGATGAAAGCTATGACTGGGCAGTTAACTTACAGGGTTACAGTCTGTTTAGAAAGGATCGTAAAAATCGGAGAGGAGGAGGGGTTTGTCTCTATGTAAAGTCTTGTCTAAAGTCCACTTTAAGGGAGGATATTAGCGAAGGGAATGAGGATGTCGAGTCCATATGGGTCGAAATTCATGGAGGGAAAAATGGTAACAAAATTCTCATTGGGGTCTGTTACAAACCCCCAAATATAACAGAAATCATGGAAAGTCTACTTCTAAAGCAGATAGATGAAGCTGCAACCCATAATAAGTTCCTGGTTATGGGGGATTTTAACTACCCGGATATTAACTGGGAAACAGAAACCTGTGAAAACCATAAAGGCAACAGGTTTCTGCTAATAACCAAGAAAAATTATCTTTCACAATTGGTGCAGAATCCAACCAGAGGAGCAGCACTTTTAGACCTAATACTATCTAATAGACCTGACAGAATAACAAATCTGCAGGTGGTCGGGCATCTAGGAAATAGCGACCACAATATTGTACAGTTTCACCTGTCTTTCACTAGGGGGACTTGTCAGGGAGTCACAAAAACACTGAACTTTAGGAAGGCAAAGTTTGACCTGCTTAGAGATGCCCTTAATCTGGTAGACTGGGACAATATCCTCAGAAATAAGAATACAGATATTAAATGGAAAATGTTTAAGAACATCCTAAATAGGCACTGTAAGCGGTTTATACCTTGTGGGAATAAAAGGACTAGAAATAGGAAAAACCCAATGTGGCTAAACAAAGAAGTAAGACAGGCAATTAACAGTAAAAAGAAAGCATTTGCACTACTAAAGCAGGATGGCACCATTGAAGCTCTAAAAAACTATAGGGAGAAAAATACTTTATCTAAAAAACTAATTAAAGCTGCCAAAAAGGAAACAGAGAAGCACATTGCTAAGGAGAGTAAAACTAATCCCAAACTGTTCTTCAACTATATCGATAGTAAAAGAATAAAAACTGAAAATGTAGGCCCCTTAAAAAATAGTGAGGAAAGAATGGTTGTAGATGACGAGGAAAAAGCTAACATATTAAACACCTTCTTCTCCACGGTATTCACGGTGGAAAATGAAATGCTAGGTGAAATCCCAAGAAACAATGAAAACCCTATATTAAGGGTCACCAATCTAACCCAAGAAGAGGTGCGAAACCGGCTAAATAAGATCAAAATAGATAAATCTCCGGGTCCGGATGGCATACACCCATGAGTACTAAGAGAACTAAGTAATGTAATAGATAAACCATTATTTCTTATTTTTAGGGACTCTATAGCGACGGGGTCTGTTCCGCAGGACTGGCGCATAGCAAATATGGTGCCAATATTCAAAAAGGGCTCTAAAAGTGAACCTGGAAATTATAGGCCAGTAAGTCTAACCTCTCTTGTTGGTAAAATATTTGAAGGGTTTCTGAGGGATGTTATTCTGGATTATCTCAATGAGAATAACTGTTTAACTCCATATCAGCATGGGTTTATGAGAAATCGCTCCTGTCAAACCAATCTAATCAGTTTTTATGAAGAGGTAAGCTATAGGCTGGACAACGGTGAGTCATTGGACGTGGTATATCTCGATTTTTCCAAAGCATTTGATACCGTGCCGCACAAGAGGTTGGTACACAAAATGAGAATGCTTGGCCTGGGGGAAAATGTGTGTAAATGGGTTAGTAACTGGCTTAGTGATAGAAAGCAGAGGGTGGTTATAAATGGTATAGTCTCTAACTGGGTCGCTGTGACCAGTGGGGTTCCACAGGGGTCGGTATTGGGACCTGTTCTCTTCAACATATTCATTAATGATCTGGTAGAAGGTTTACACAGTAAAATATTGATATTTGCAGATGATACAAAACTATGTAAAGCAGTTAATAGAAGAGAAGATAGTATTCTGCTACAGATGGATCTGGATAGGTTGGAAACTTGGGCTGAAAGGTGGCAGATGAGGTTTAACAATGATAAATGTAAGGTTATACACATGGGAAGAAGGAATCAATATCACCATTACACACTGAATGGGAAACCACTGGGTAAATCTGACAGGGAGAAGGACTTGGGGATCCTAGTTAATGATAAACTTACCTGGAGCAGCCAGTGCCAGGCAGCAGCTGCCAAGGCAAACAGGATCATGGGGTGCATTAAAAGAGGTCTGGATACACATGATGAGAGCATTATACTGCCTCTGTACAAATCCCTAGTTAGACCGCACATGGAGTACTGTGTCCAGTTTTGGGCACCGGTGCTCAGAAAGGATATAATGGAACTAGAGAGAGTACAAAGGAGGGCAACAAAATTAATAAAGGGGATGGGAGAACTACAATGCCTAGATAGATTAGCGAAATTAGGATTATTTAGTCTAGAAAAAAGATGACTGAGGGGCGATCTAATAACCATGTATAAGTATATAAGGGGACAATACAAATATCTCGCTGAGGATATGTTTATACCAAGGAAGGTGACGGGCACAAGGGGGCATTCTTTGCGTCTGGAGGAGAAAAGGTTTTTCCACCAACATAGAAGAGGATTCTTTACTGTTAGGGCAGTGAGAATCTGGAATTGCTTGCCTGAGGAGGTGGTGATGGCGAACTCAGTCGAGGGGTTCAAGAGAGGCCTGGATGTCTTCCTGGAGCAGAACAATATTGTATCATACAATTATTAGGTTCTGTAGAAGGACGTAAATCTGGGGATTTATTATGATGGAATATAGGCTGAACTGGATGGACAAATGTCTTTTGTCGGCCTTACTAACTATGTTACTATGTTACTATTAAGGTCAAAATAGGCTGGGTCATGAAGGGGTTAAAAAAAATTATAATATTTTTCTGTTGCAAAACGTGATACAACTGTCATTTAAACTGTTTGCAGAGCTCTTACACAGAGCAAAACATTTTTCTGTTGCTAAATGTGACACAGCCCACCATGTCCCATGTTGTAATTTTGTAGCAATGAGATTGTTGTGTATGGAGAGCTGGTGCACACAGAACAAAACATTTTTGGGGTTTTACAAATGTGATACGGCAGGCTAAATCTGAATTTGACATTGTTTGAAGCATATTCTCTAGGTTATACAGGCGTCACCCACACTAAAAAAACATTCTTCTGTTACTAATGTCGTACAGTAGGGAACATCTCACTAAAGCTAGTTTCACATTTGCGTTAGAATCCGCAGCGTTTAATCCGCATCCGCAAGTGCAGGAAAAAACGCATAGAAACACGTACAAACTCGGCATGTTTTAGACGCATGCGATTTAAAAAACGCCGCGTTTGCACGCTTTTCCATGCGTTTTTTCCTGCGTTTGCGTTTTTGGTGCGCATGGTTACAAATTTTACAGGAGAAAAATCTAGATAGCCAGACACCGCCAATGTGACTACAGAGGACGTGTATTATGGGATCTCTATATATAGACCCTAGGACTGCTGAAATCTTAACAGTGTGCTACTGTATCCTGTGTCATGATGGATCTTCACATGGAGAGCTTTTATTTCAACCTGGATTTAAGCATCAAGCTGTTTCTTGCCTGTGCGTTTGCTTGGGAGCAAGACAAAAATCGCGAAAGATGGAGAAGGAGACAGCGTAGGCATTTTTGGAGACACCCCATTATCGAACTACCTGAGAGACGTGAAGCCTATCACACGCTGTATGGTGAGCTTAACCCCTTAAGCTCCAAGGGTTGTTTGCACATTAATGACCGTGCCAATTTTTACAATTCTGATCACTGAACACTTCAACGGATCTTGGTGATTCTGACACTGTTTTCTCGTGACATATTGTACATCATGATAGTGGTAAAATTTCTTTGATATAACTTGCGTTTATTTGTGGGAAAAAACGGAAATTTGGTGAAAATTTTGAAAATTTCGCAATTTTCCAACTTTGAATTTTTATGCCCTTAAATCACAAAGATATGTCATGTAAAATAATTAATAAGTAACATTTCCCACATGTCTACTTTACATCAGCACAATTTTGGAACCAAAATTTTTTTTTTTGTTAGGGAGTTATAAGGGTTAAAAGTTGACCAGAAATTTCTCATTTTTACAACACCAATATTTTTTAGGGACCACATCACATTTGAAGTCATTTTGAGGGGTCTATATGATAGAAAATACCCCACTGTGACACCATTCTAAAAACTGCACCCCCCAAGGTGCTCAAAACCACATTCAAGAAGTTTATTAACCCTTCAGGTGTTTTACAGGAATTTTTTGAATGTTTTAAAAAAAATTAACATTTAACTTTTTTTCACAAATAATTTATTCAGCTCCAATTTGTTTTATTTTCCCAAGGGTAAGAGAAGAAATTGGACTGTTGTGAATTCCGCTCTTGGGCTCCCTCCGGTGGTTGTAAGTGGCACTTTTGTGAGTTCTGCTCTTGGGCTCCCTCTTGTGGTTTCTAGTGGTATGGCTGCTCCTTGGAGTTAGCTGTCATCAGCTGCCTCCACTTATCGTCTCTTCTGCTCGGCTATTTAAGTCTGGCTCTATCTTCAGCCAGTGCCACTTGTAAATGGTTCCTGGTTGGATTCACATCTCTTTGGAGTTCCCTGTTATCCTGACCAGTTCAGCTAAGCTAAGTTTTTGCTTGCCCTTTTCTGTCCATAGATTGTGGACTTATCCATTCTGTGCTTTCTATGTTTGTCCAGCTTATCAGTGTGAATTATTCTGTCTTGCTGGAAGCTCTGGGAGGCAGATTTGCCCTCCACACCTTTAGTCAGGTGTGGAGATTTTTTGTAAACTCTGCGTGGATTTTTGTAGTGTTTTATACTGACGGCACAGTATTCCATCCTGTCCTATCTATTTAGTTAGACTGGCCTCCTGTGCTCATCCTGGTTTGATTCTGTGTATGTCTTTTCCCTCTCCACTCACAGTCATTATTTGTGGGGGGCTAATCTATCCTTTGGGGATTTTCTCTGAGGCAAGATAGCTTTCCTGCTTCTATCTTTAGGGGTAGTTAGCTCTTAGGCTGTGACGAAATGCCTAGGGAGAGTTAGGAGCATTCCACGGCTACTTCTAGTGTTGTGTTGAGCTTAGGGACTGCGGTCAGTACAGTTACCACTTCCTTCAGAGCTCGTTCCATGTTGCTCCTAGACCACCGTATCATAACATTGGACACCAAAGGTTGTTGTGCCATTTGTTCTGAGTACGCCGATACCCCACATGTGGGGGTAAACCACTGTTTGGGTGCATGGCAGAGCTCGGAACGGAAGGAGCGCCATTTGACTTTTCAATGTAAAATTGACTGGAATTGAGATGGGACACCATGTCACATTTGGAGAGCCCCTGAGGGGCCTAAACATTGAAACCCTCCACAAGTGACACCATTTTTGAAAGTAGACCCCCTAAGAAACTTATCTAGATGAGTGGTGAGCACTTTAACCCACCAAGCGCTTCACAGAAGTTTATAATGCAGAGCCGTAAAAATAAAAAATCATATTTTTTCACAAATATTATCTTTTCGCCCACAATTTTTTATTTTCCCAAGAGTAAGAGAAGAAATTGGACCCCAAAAGTTGTTGTGCCATTTGTTCTGAGTATGCTAATACCCCACATGTTGGGGTAAGCTACTGTTTGGGCGCATGGCAAAGCTCGGAAGGGAAGGAGCGCCATTTGACTTTTCAATGTAAAATTGACTGGAATTGAGATGGGACACCATGTCACATTTGGAGAGCCCCTGATGGGCCTAAACATTGAAACCCCCCACAAGTGACACCATTTTTGAAAGTAAACCCTCTAAGGAACTTATCTAGCTGTGTTTTGACAGCTTTGAACCCCCAAGTGTTTCACTACAGTTTATAATGCAGAGCCGTAAAAATAAAAATTATTTTTTTTTCACAAAAATTATTTTTTAGCCCCCAGTTTTGTATTTTCCCAAGGGTAACAGGGGAAATTTGACACCAAAAGTTGTTATCCAATTTGTCCTGAGTACGGTGATACCCCATGTGTGGGGGGGAACCACCGTTTGTGCGCATGGCAGAGCTCGGAATTGATGGAGCGCCATTTGGAATTCAGACTTAGATGGATTGGTCTGCAGGCGTCACGTTGCATTTGCAAAGTCCATGAGGCCCCTAAACAGTAGATTCCCCCCAGAAGTAAGACCATTTTGGAAAGTAGACCCCCTAAGGAACTTATCTAGCTGTGTTTTGACAGCTCTGAACCCCCAAGTGTTTTACTACAGTTTATAATGCAGAGCCATGAAAATAAAAATTATTTTTTTTCACAAGGGTAGCAGAAGAAATTGGACCGCAAAACTTGTTGTCAAATTTGTCCTGAGTACGCTGATACCCCATATGTGGGGAAGAACCACTGTTTGGGCGCATGGCAGAGCTCGGAAGGGAAGGAGCGCCATTTGGAATGCAGACTTAGATGGATTGGTCTGCAGGCGTCATGTTGCATTTGCAGAGCCCCTGATACACCTAAACAGTAGAAACCCCCCAGAATTGACATCATTTTGGAAAGTAGACCCCATAAGGAACTTATCTAGATGTTTTGACAGCTTTGAACCCCCAAGTGTTTCACTACAGTTTATAACGCAGAGTTGTGAAAATAAAAATTAATTTTTTTCCCACAAAAATGTTTTTTTAGACCCACAAATTTTTATTTTCCCAAGGGTAACAAGAGAAATTTGACCCCAATAGTTGTTGTCCAATTTGTCCTGAGTATGCTGATACCCAATATGTTGCGGTAAACCCCTGTTTTGGCGCACGGGAGAGCTCAGAAGGGAAGTAGCACTGTTTTACTTTTTCAACGCAGAATTGGCTGGAATTGAGATCGGACGCCATGTCGCGTTTGGAGAGCCCTGATGTGCCTAAAGAGTGTAAACCCCCAATTCTAACTGAAACCCTAACCCCAACACACCTCTAACCCTAATCCCAACCATAACCCTAACCACACCTGTTATGAACAGGTAATTCAGAACCACAATGGACCTTGAAGTTCAGAGCACACAAAGTGACCTGACAATTACCAAAAAACATAGGACAAGCTCTGAGACGTGGAAACTCTGCTGACCGCAATCCCTAATCCTATCACACCACACTAGAGGTAGCCGTGGATTGCGCCTAACGCTCCCTATGCAACTCGGCACAGCCTGAGAAACTAACTAGCCCTGAAGATAGAAAAATAAGCCTACCTTGCCTCAGAGAAATTCCCCAAAGGAAAAGGCAGCCCCCCACATATAATGACTGTGAGTAAAGATGGAAATACAAACACAGAAATGAAATAGATTTAGCAAAGTGAGGCCCGACTTACTGAATAGACCGAGGATAGGAAAGATAGCTTTGCGGTCAACACAAAAACCTACAAACAACCACGCAGAGGGGCAAAAAGACCCTCCGTACCGACTAACGGTACGGAGGTGCTCCCTCTGCGTCTCAGAGTTTCCAGCAAGCAAGAAAAACCAATTAAGCAAGCTGGACAGAAAAATATAGCAAACAAAAGTAACACAAGCAGAACTTAGCTTATGCAGGATAGAGAGGCCACAGGAATGATCCAGGAGGAAGCAAGACCAATACTAGAACATTGACTGGAGGCCAGGATCAAAGCATCAGGTGGAGTTAAATAGAGCAGCACCTAACGACTTAACCTCATCACCTGAGGAATGAAACTCAGAAGCCGCAGTACCACTCTCATCCACCAAAGGAAGCTCATAGACAGAACCAACCGAAGTACCACTCACGACCACAGGAGGGAGCTTGGCCACAGAATTCACAACACACACCCCTAACCCTGAGACACCCCTAACCCTAATCCCAACCGTAAATGTAACCCTAAACCTAACTTTAGCCCCAACCCTAACTTTAGCCCCAACCCTAACTTTAGCCCCAACCCTAACTTTAGCCCCAACCCTAACTTTAGCCCCAACCCCAACCCTAACTTTAGCCCCAACCCTAACTTTTGCCCCAACCCTAACCCTAGCCCCAACCCAAGCCCTAACCCTAACTCTAGCCCCAACCCTAGCCCCAACCCCAACCCTAACCCCAACCCTGGCCCCTGGCCCCAACCCCAACCCTAGCCCCAACCCTAGCCCCAACCCTAGCCCCAACCCCAACCCTAGCCCTAACTCTAATGGAAAAATGGAAATAAAGACATTTTTTTTTTTTTATGTTTCCCTAACTAAGGTGGTGATGAAGGGGGGTTTGATTTACCTTAATAGTGGGTTTTCTAGCGGATTTTTATGATTGGCAGCCGTCACACACTAAAATATTTTTTGCGTTACCACATTTTGAGACCTATAATTTTTCCATATTTTGGTCCACAGAGTCATGTGAGGTCTTGTTTGTTGCGGGACGAGTTGACTTTTTTTGGTAACATTTTCGGGCATGTGACATTTTTTGATCGCTTTTTATTCCGATTATTGTGAGGCAGAATGACCAAAAACCAGATATTCATGAATTTCTTTTCAGGGGGGAAGAGGGATGCGCTTATAACGTTCCGCGTTTTGTAAAATGGATACAGCAGTTTTATTCTTCGGGTCAGTATGTTTACAGCGATACCTCATTTATATCATTTTTTATGTTTTGGTGCTTTTTATAAGATAAAAACTATTTTATAGAAAAAATAATTATTTTTGCATCGCTTTATTCTGAGGACTGTAACGTTTTTATTTTTTCACTGATGATGCTGTATAGTGGCACGTTTTTTGCGGGACAAGATGACGTTTTCAGTGGTACCATGGTTATTTATATCTGTTTTTTTGATCGCGTGTTATTCCACTTTTTGTTCGGCAGCAGAGGCGTAGCTAGAGCTTTTGCTGCCCGGGGCTGTTCCCGAGTTTGGCGCTCCAAGGCCCCCCCCCCCCCCCCGGCTCAATACACACAAAGGTTACCAAAAATGGTTTTCCTGTTTTGTAGAACTTAAACTGGGCCTAATGGTGTCACCCCCACATGCCAAACCTGTGACTTAATACCACCACACCATGACCAGACCACATAGTGACTGAATAATATCACATACAAGGGACAAATACCACAACACCATTTCCAGACCACATATTACCACCACATAGTGACTGAATACTACAATACTGATCAGTAATAAAAAAAACACAATACTATCACCATAAGTACCAGTATTCACAGGAGATCTGTAATTGGTATGCAGTGTCTGTGTAGAGGTAATACAGAGATCACTGGTGGTATTATACACAGGAACTCTGTATATAATGTATAGATAATACAGTGATCACTGGTGACATTGTACACAGGACCGCTGTATATAGTATACAGTGTATAGTGTCAGTGTATAGGTAACACTGACTCACCAGTGACGTCTCTAGGTGAAGTCCTTCATCTTTCATTCAGCACAGACCGCCATCATTCCTTCCAGCCAGGACTCATTTCTGCAGGAAATAACACAGTTATCTCGAGCTCCGCTTGCAGAACACATTACTTAATTTTTCACAACTTCTACATTACAACACGAAGAAAAAGGCGATATAGTGTCACTCTACACAGTAACAGGACCGCCCCCCCATTTAAAACAGTATAATCAAAAAATAAAATAAATACATCACTGCAGTAATAATATCCCTTAATTAGCCCTTATGGTAATAATATTCCCCATCCTGGCCCCGTGTGTCTCATTCCTGGCTCCAGCCATATGTTCTCGCATCCTGCCCTCATGAGTATCCATTCTACCCCATATGATCTCCCCATCCTGCCCCACCAGCCTCCATCGTATCCACCCTGCCCCATGATCCAATCATGCCCCGTATCTACATTCTGCCCATGCCTCAAGTCCTGCCCCCAGTGTGTCCAGCAATCTGCCCCAGTGTGTCCAGCATATTACCCCCATGTTGTCCAGCAATCTGCCCCAGTGTGTCCAGCACTGCCCCCAGTGTGTCCAGCAATCTGCCCCAGTGTGTCCAGCATATTACCCCCAATGTGTCCAGCAACCTGCCCCAGTATGTCCAGCATATTGCCCCAGTGTGTCCAGTATTGCCCCTGGACAGTGTGTCCAGCAATCTGCCCCAGTGTGTCCAGCATATTACCCCCAGGTTGTCCAGCAATCTGCCCCAGTGTGTCCAGCAATCTGCCCCAGTATGTCCAGCACTGCCCCCAGTGTGTCCAGAAATCTGCCCCAGTGTGTCCAGCATTGCCCCAGTGTGTCCAGAAATCTGCCCCAGGGTCTCCAGCATTGCCCCCAGTGTGCACAGCAATCTGCCCCAGTGTGCACAGCAATCTGCCCCAGTGTGCACAGCAATCTGCCCCAGTGTGCACAGCAATCTGCCCCAGTGTGCACAGCAATCTGCCCCAGTGTGTCCAGCAATCTGCCCCAGGGTCTCCAGCATTGCCCCAGTATATCCAGAAATCTGCCCCAGAGTCTCCAGCATTGCCTCAATGTGTCCAGCAATCTGCCCCAGGGTCTCCAGTATTGCCCCAGTGTGTCCAGCATTGCCCCAGTGTGTCCAGCAATCTGCCCCAGTGTCCAGCATTGCCCCAGTGTGTCCAGAAATCTGCCCCAGGGTCTCCAGCATTGCCCCCAGTGTGCACAGCAATCTGCCCCAGTGTGCACAGCAATCTGCCCCAGTGTGCACAGCAATCTGCCCCAGCGTGCACAGCAATCTGCCCCAGTGTACAGCATTGCCCCAGTGTCCAGAAATCTGCCCCAGGGTCTCCAGCATTGCCCCAGTATGTCCAGAAATCTGCCCCAGTGTGTCCAGAAGTCTGCCCCAGGGTCTCCAGTATCGCCTCAATGTGTCCAGCATTCTGCCCCATGGTCTCCAGTACTGCCCTAGTGTGTCCAGCATTCTGCCCCATGGTCTCCAGTACTGCCCCAGTGTGTCCAGCATTCTGCCCCATGGTCTCCAGTACTGCCCCAGTGTGTCCAGCATTCTGCCCCATGGTCTCCAGTATTGCCCCAGTGTGTCCATCAATCTGCCCCATGGTCTCCAGTATTGCCCCAGTGTGTCCAGCAATCTGCCCCATGGTCTCCAGTATTGCCCCAGTGTGTCCAGCATTGCCCCCAGACAGAGTCAGACATAAAGAAAAAAAAAAACGTAAAATCCTCACCTCTCCCGTTCCCAGCGCAGGTCCGGTGCAGTCGGCGTCCCTCCGGCTCTGCAGCGCTCAGGACAGAGAGGCTGAGCGGCGCGCACAGTGATGACGTCATCGCGCCCTCTGCCCTGAGACGTCGCAGAGTCAGAGGGCGCTGAAGACGCTGCAGCTGCCGCAGGAACCAGGAGAGGTGAGTATTAGAGCGGAGGCCGGGGGTGGGGGGAGCCTGGTCATGGCGGCGGACGGCGCCGCCCGAAGATTTAAAGAGCCCGCGTCTTTTTTTTTTTTTTTCTCCTCCTGCAGCGCCGGCCGCCCCCCGCATTGTGCCGCCCGGGGCGGCCCGCCCCCCCCGCACCCCCCTTCCTACGCCACTGTTCGGCAGTATGATAATAAAGCGTTGTTTTTGCCTCTTTTTTTACAGTGTTCACTGAAGGGGTTAACTAGTAGGACAGTTTTATAGGACGGGTCGTTACGGATGCGGCGATACTAAATATGTGTACTTTTATTTTTTTTTTATTATTTAAAGAAATATATCTATGGGAACAATATTTTTTTTTCTTTATTTAGGATTTTTTTTATTTATTTTTTTACACATCTAAAAATTTTTTTTTTACTTTGTCCCAGGGGGGACATCACTGTATAATGACAGATCGCTGATCTGACACTTTGCAGAGCACTGTGTCAGATCAGCGATCTGGCGTGCCCTGCTGCTTGGTTACCAGAGCCTGCTCTGGACCCGGAAGTACTCCCTGCAGGACCCGGAAGTAGCCCCGTGGCCATTTTGGATCCGGGGCCTGCAGGGAAGCGATGCTCGGTACAAGGTGAGCACATCGCCTTGTACCGATCGTCTCAGGGAAGCACACAGGGAGCCCCCTCCCTGTGCGATGCTTCCCTATACCGCCGGCACACTGCGATCATGTTTGATCGTGGTGTGCCAGGGGTTAATGTGCCGGGAGCGCTCCGTGACTGCTCCTGGCACATAGTGCCGGATGTCAGCTGCGATAATCAGCTGAAACCCGGCTGCGATCGGCCGCGCTCCCCCCGTGAGCACGGCCGATCGCGTATGACGTACTATCCGGTCACTGGGAATTAAGTCCCAGGTCACCTTGACGGGATAGTACGTCATATGGGATTAAGGGGTTAATGCCAACCCGGACAAATTCCCCGAATATACAAGGATGTCGCAAGACTCGTTCCGGGGTTTGCTTGCTCGAGTCCAAGGAGCCATACGGAGACAGGACACCCAGCTCCGTAGAGCGATTCCACCAGAGGAACATCTGCTGGTTACATTAAGGTATGTAACAAATCTAAGCAAATGCCAGTGCTAATTTTGGGTGTTCTGACATGTATTTTTTTGTTATTTTCCTTTATGTCTTTAGCATAACAACACCATCAATAGAATTGAGTGTAATTTTTTTTATTATTATTTTATTCCAGATTTCTGGCAACCGGAGATAGTTTATCATCCCTCCACTTCCAATACCGGCTTGAAATTTCCACCCTGTCTGGGATAGTTGCGGACACCTGCTGGACTTTGTGGAAAGTTCTCCGGGATGAGTTTATACCCCTACCCACCGTGGACATGTGGATTGAAATTGCTGAAAAATTCTGGAGTGTGTGTGATTTCCCCAACTGTTTGGGGGCGGTGAATGGAAAGCACATCCGCATTATCAAACCAGCCAGAACAGGATCGGAGTACTTCAATTATAAAAAATATTTTTCTGTTGTGCTCATGGCAATAGATGATGCGAACTGTCGCTTCATCGCTGTGGACAGTGAAGCTTTTGGCCGTGGCAACGATTCCCAGACTTTTAAGAACTCGCATATGGGCTGGCGTGTGTATGGCTCAAAATTTTAATTTTCCACGGCCACGACCTCTCCCCAACACTCAAGGTCCACCGATGCCATTTGTTATGGTTGGGGATGAGGCCTACTGAAGCCATATTCCAGTAGGGACTTGAAGCACACTGAAATGATCTTTAACTACAGACTGACCAGGGCCTAAAGAACAGTAGAGTGTACCTTTGGGATTCTAGTCTCAAAATGGCTCATTCTTGCATCAGCCATTAATCTAAAACTGGAGACAGTCGACGACGTGGTCAAAGCCTGTGTGGTTTTGCACAATTACATAATGGCTAAAGAGTGACCCAACATTGAACTGGATGAACCAGTTGCAAACCCATTGCCCGATTACCAACATCACCCGCTGCGGTCAACTGCTGACCACATGCGGGACCAATTTGCTGCCTTTTTTAAGTTAGATATTGGACGTGTGTCATGGCAGGAATATATTGTGTAAATGTCCTGTTTGGATTTTGTCTGTACCAGTTATTTTCTTAAATGTTACTAATATTTGTTGTTAATAAACTTTATTTTTTGGTATCTTGACCGTGTCTCCTATGTATTTCCTCTACAAACCAAGGCTGCCCTCACACTAGCAGTATTTGGTCAGTATTTGTAAGCCAAACCCAGGAGTGGGTGATAAATGCAGAAGTGCTAAATATGTTAATATTATAATTTTCCTCTAATTGTTCCACTCCTGGTTTTGGCTTACAAATACTGATGTAAAATACTGACCACATACTGCTGGTGTGACGGCAGCCAGGTTGTTAGTGGTAAGGTTGTTGACGTCATTGCGTCCTGATTCTGTTCTGCTGTATCCATTGGACGCAGACTGAAGACACAATGGCTGTTTAATACAAAACAGATCTATACTCATCAAGTCAGGTGTCAGAAATAATGAATTCATGAAGCACATAAAACAGCCTCATGAATTCACTATTTCTGACACATGTCCAGGTGAGCATAGATATGCCTTGTATGACCGCCATCATCCCTTCATTTTGTGTGAAATAGATTACTTACACAAAAGAGAAAAAGGAGGGTATACAATGCACTTCTCTACTCACCAGGTCAGGTGTCCTAACTAATGAGTTTTTGGACACCTGACCTGTAGTTCTGCATTGTATTGCCACCATTTTCTCTTCAGTCTGCAACACTAGTCACAGACTAAGCAGAATGAAGAGATTATGGAGAAAATACAAGTATAAATTGCACTGTCTGGGGGCAATGCTGGACACTGGAGCAGATTGCTGGACACACTGGGGCAATGCTGGATAATTGGACTTACTGGGGCAGATTGCTGGACACACTGGGGGTAGTGCTGGACATACTGGGGCAGATTGCTGGACACACTGGGGGTAATATGCTGGATACACTGGGGCAGATTGCTGGACAACCTGGGGGTAATATGTTGGACACACTGGGGTAATATGCTGGACACACTGGGGCAGATTGCTGGACACACTGGGGCAGATTGCTGGACAACCTGGGGGTAATATGCTAGACACACTGGGGATAATATGCTGGACACACGGGCGAAGATTGCTGGACACACTGGGGCAGATTGCTGGACACACTGTCTGGGGGCAATGCTGGAGACACTGGGGCTGATTGCTGGAAACACTGGGGCAATGCTGGACACTGGGGCAGATTGCTGGACACACTGGGGCAATGCTGGACAATTGGACATACTGGGGCAGATTGCTGGACACACTGGGGTCAGTGCTGGACATACTGGGGCAGATTGCTGGACACACTGGGGGTAATATGCTGGACACACTGGGGCAGATTGCTGGACAACCTGGGGGTAATATGCTGGACACACTGGGGTAATATGCTGAACACACTGGGGCAGATTGCTGGACACACTGGGGGCAATGCTGGACACACTGGGGCAGATTGCTGGACTCTGGGGCAATATGGTGGACATACTGGGGCAGATTGCTGGACACACTGGGGGCAATATGCTGGACACACTGGGGCAGATTGCTGGACACACTGTCTGGGGGCAATGCTGGACACACTGGGGCAGATTGCTGGACACTGCGGCAATATGGTGGACATACTGGGGCAGATTGCTGGACACACTGGGGGTAATATGCTGGACACACTGGGGCAGATTGCTGGACACACTGGGGGCAATATGCTGGAGTCAGACACTGGGGCAGATTGCTGGACACACCGTCTGGGGGCAATGCTGGACACTGGGGCAATATGCTGGACATACTGGGGCAAATTGCTGGACACACTGGGGGTAATATGCTGGACACACTGGGAGCAGAGATGCTGGACACACTGGGGGCAGGACTGGAGGCATGGGCAGAATGTAGATATTGGGCATGATTGGAGACACGGGGCAGAATGAAAGACATGGGGCAGGATTGGATCATGGGGCAGGATGGATACGATGGAGACAGATGGGCAGGATGGGGAGATCATACGGGGTAGAATGGATACTCATGAGGGCAGGATGCAAGAACATATGGCTGGAGCCAGGAATGAGACAAACGGGGCCAGGGTGGGGAATATTATTACCATAGGGGCTAACTAAGGGATATTATTACTGCAGTGATGTATTTATTTTATTTTTTGAGTATACTGTTTTAAATGGGGGGGCGGTCCTGTTACTCTGCAGAGTGACACTATATCGCCTTTTTTTCTTCATGTGGTGTAATGTAGAAGTTGTGAAAAATTAAGTAATGTGTTCTGCAAGCGGAGCTTGAGATAACTGTGTTATTTCCTGCAGAATCGAGTCCTGGCTGGAAGAAATGATGGCGGTCTGTGCTGGATGAAAGATGAAGGACTTGACCTAGAGACGTCACTGGTGAGTCAGTGTTACCTATACACTGACACAATACACTGTATACTATATACAGAGATCCTGTGTATAATACCACCAGTGATCTCTGTATTACCTCTACACAGACACTGCATACTAAGTAGAGATCTCCTGTGAATACTGGCACTTATGGTGATAGTATTGTGTTTTTTGTTTTGTTTTTTTATTACTGATCAGTATTGTAGTATTCAGTCACTATGTGGTGGTAATATGTGGTCTGGAAATGGTGTTGTGGTATTTGTCCCTTGTATGTGCTATTTGGTCACCAAGTGGTGGTAATATGTGGTCTTGACATGGTGCAGTGGTATTTGTCCCTTGTATGTAGTATTATTCGGTCACTATGTGGTCTGGTCATGGTGTGGTGGTATTTCTTCCTGTATGTGGTATTATTGGTCTTGGTATAGTGGATTGTGTTGTGTAAGGTGGTCATTTGTTCTCTCTGATATTAAGTAGGAGAAGATTCTTTATTTAAATTAGAGTTTTAATGCTTTGTACACAGCGGCGGAGAAGCACTTACAGGGGGTTTCCTGTTGAAAAAAGTAATCACCTCTCCACAGGATAAATGATAACTTATTGATTGGTGGGGGTCTGACTGCTTGGACCCATTCAGCAAAATGTGGAAATTTTTATCCCCATTAGACTGGAGGGTTATGTCCGACTAGATCACTGATCCATTCATTCCCTCAGTGGCTGCACTTGTTTTTTTCTGGAAGCCCTAAAGAGAATCAATAAAGCTGTGGTCAGAAATCCCACCTGCCGCTGCATTTTAAAATAGTGATAAAAGTGTCCTGTCAGGGATAAAACTTCCCCATTCTTCCAATCGGTGCAGTTTCTAATGGTCGTATCTAAGCGATCACCTATCCTGTGGAGCCCATGGATCAGTGATAACTTGTTTTAACCAAGAACCCCATTAATGTAAACTACCGTAATTATACATCCCAGTTATTGGGGCACACGGTAGATGTGCAGCAGCAGCTGGTGTTTTACAACCGATGCTCCATTATAATGACAGATATTTGCATATAGCTGTAGGGTGGGCCCCTATGGTCCATTCCTCTGGTAGGCCCCAGACACCCCAGTCCGACCCTGATCAGCATTGTAGAATCCCGCCTAGACCTCGGCCATGTACCTCAACATTCGTTTCAAATGCAAATAGTCTCACTTCCTCTGAATTCAACCATTTCTTTACTTTGACTCTTTCCTTCTTGCTAAACTCTTCCCTCTTGCTGCTACAGAGTACAATATAAATTTATCACTCTCACCCACAATGTCGAACACAGTTCTACATCCCACATTTGCCTCCCTCATCTCTGTTTACCACTCTAATGCATTACAAAACAAGCACTATTTTACCTTTTGTGTCTCCCCTATTTCCTTATAGATTGTAAGCTTGTGAGCAAGCCCTCACTCTCCTTGGTATATGTTGAATTTTGTTTTCATCTGTAATTTTCTATTTTTTTGATTGCACATGTCCCCTCTGAATTGTAAGGTGCTGTGGAATATGTTGGTGATATAGAAATAAGAAAATATTGTTAATATTTGAAAAGCTGTATACAACAAGCATGGAGGGTGTAGCATACATCTCATGACTTGCTCAATAATATTATAAACTCATCCAATGGCCACAGGTGAAGAATGAAGAATATGGCCCTAATTCATTAAGGTTTGCACACTAAGGGTACCGTCACACAGTGCAATTTTGATCGCTACGACGGCACGATTCGTGACGTTCGAGCGATATAGTTATGATATCGCAGTGTCTGACACGCTCCTGCGATCAGGGACCCCGCTGAGAATCGTACGTCGTAGCAGATCGTTTGAAACTTTCTTTCGTCGTCTAGTGTCCCGCTGTGGCGGCATGATCGCATGGTGTAACATATATCGTATACGATGTGCGCATAGTAACCAACGGCTTCTACATCGCACATACGTCATGAAATTATCGCTCCAGCGTCGTAGATTGCAAAGTGTGACAGCAGTCTACGATGCTGGAGCGATATTGTTAAAATGCTGGAGCGTCACGGATCGTACCGTTGTAGCGATGAAAATTGCACTATGTGACGGTACCCTAAGTCACAATATTATTGCACAATGTGTAAGTTGCACTACCACAGTGTGAAATTTTGTGTTTACACACAAGTCTTGGTCGATATTGGAGTAGTTTGGGTGGGGCATGGGCATGATGAAGTGCGGTTATACTCCCACATGGAGTAACTTACTCCACAAATGTACTCCAGATCCTGGCAGATCATGCCAGTTAACATATGCTCCTAATTCATTAAATCAAGTGTACCTCTTAAAGCACTTATCCAGTGTTTTTCTTTATTGCAGCCCTGGATTGGTGTTTCTAATCTAAGTTCCCTGGACTCAGTCTCATGCTTATCAGCCACTGTCTTAAGATGTTTTTGGTCGCTCTGGTCAGTCTTCAGCAGTTTGTGACCTGTGGGACCTCTACAGTGTTTGCTGGAGCAATCCAGAAGTCACAACTCAATGTAAGTCTATGAGAGTCAGAACAAGGTCAGAACAATGCTCTCATATACTTACATTGAGAGCTTGCTGTCATCACCTCTGGCTTCTGCTCAGAAGTTGCTGTTACAAGAAGGAAACGATGTGGGACGAGAACAGTGCTGAGAAGAACTGAAGACGGCGGCTGGTAAATATAAGACTAGTGGCAGGTAACTTAGATTAGTACAATACTCCAGCCCTGAAATTAATAAAATAAAAGCGCTCCAATTATCCCTTTCATTAAGACTGGTGTACATGTAAAGTGTGCGAGAGCAGTAGTCATAACCGAGCTGCTGTCTGCTAACTCTCTGGCACTTTACAGACAAATGGTGTCACAGTCTCAGTGTGCTGTCAAATGTGGGGTGCATCACACTCACTTGTAGGCCACCACAGGCCTCCGCTACCCCCAGGCTTCCATCCTCAGGAACCGCCAAACACAATTCAAGAGACACCGAGCTCTTTACAACCGGCAAAGGTTTACTGTTCCATTCAAGTTCATCAGGTGGTGACATATAGTATAAAGTACAGCATTTCACATTTCTTCCTTCCTTAGTACATTACCTCTTCAGCCCTGCTACTCATTCATCCTGGATTACCCCTAAGCCCACTGAATCCATCAGCCTCATCGATTTCCTTCAACTTCAGCTGTGCACCTGAGACTGACCACCTGCCCCCTATGTTATTCCCTGTCCACTGATCTAAAGATGTCAGAAGGCCAGGCCTGCTCCTGGTTACCTGTCCAGAGCCCTACGCTCCAGATATTACTGGAATGTCCATCTGAGATATCAGTACGGCCTCCCACTGCCTAGAAAGTTTGGCCCGTGCTGCCACCAGCAGCCCACTGCACCTGACCTTGACATTGACACTGCACTTCTCTAACCATCAGCTATCAGAAAGTGCCCCCTTTTACTACCCACTTGGCTAGTTATATAATTAATTATTTCCTATTCTATAGACTAAACCTATTGTTCTTATTCTACGCCATATACTGTTTATTCATTTACTACATAAACCATATTTATGCTATATCAAAACTAATACTATGCTTACTCTGCACTATACACTACTCCCATTATACATTAACACTTATCGTAGCTGTTTGCATTCTGACCCAATGTCAGATATGCCAGATCACCAGTGAGGCTAAATCAGGAGGTTATGCCCTTCATTGACAAGCCCGCTTGGAGAAAAGGGAAAGTGCACATAGGTTGTGAGCAAAATCACTTTATCTGATCTAATGGAGTAAGAGGCAGTATTTTATACCATTTACAACAAATGTAACTCAATGTAATTCATGTAGCCCCCCCCCCTCCATTACCCCAGATCATGTTGACCTTTATTTACCATGTTCCCAGAACATATGCTATTTTCTTTTTAAATATTTTTATTGAAATTTTGCATAAGAAATGGTAGGGGATAAAGGGAAGGGAAGATGGGGAAGGGGTTAACATTGGAGAAAAAAAAAAGGGTGAGGGAAAAGGGAATCAATATAATTAGAGAACCAAATATCAATCTCGAATAGACAAGAAAAAAAAAGACATTAAATATGATCTTTTGAATAGAATATACTACAATTTTTCTTATGCAATGCATTGGAAAGAGATATAAAGTAACAATCTTTATCCACTTTGCATGACTACAAGAGATTTACTCTTTACAAAACTTGTCATTCCAAATCTTCCATTTTTTCAGATATTTTCTAATACCATTGGTGTTGGCAGCAAATCTCCATTCTAATGCACTATGCTGATAGATTTTATCCAGAATATCTGTAAAGCTGGGTGAATCTGATTTTTTCCACCAGAGTGCTATTGTACTTTTGACTACTAGAAATATATGTATTAGGATGTATTTGACCTGAGGATCAATTCCTTCCATGTCCAGAGAAAGGAGAGCCCTCTGGGGAGTAATCACAAAATTTTTAACAAATAAATTAATATGAAATGAAACTTTTGACCATAGAGGTTTTATTTTCAGGCAGCCCCAAAAAAGATGAAAAAGATTTCCTTGATATCCGCACTTCCTCCAGCACAAAGAAGAGTGATCCTGATATATATGCGCAAGTCTAATTGGTGTGTAGTACCAACGTGTGATCACCTTGAAGTAGGACTCCTGTAGAGCCATTGAAATGGTAGACATGTATGTATCCTTAATGGCCTTGTCCCATTGCTCAACTTGTAAAGAAATGTTGAGGTCCGATTCCCATTTTTTCATGTATATATTTTTAAAACAAGAGGTATCTCTATTGAAGTGACTGTAGAGGTTATTTAGACTCCATATATGTTTGTTCTTTACACTACACAGTAATGAAGAAAGAATTTCTAAATTTAATGGTTGGCTAGTCAGTAATTTCTGTATATGCTCTTTTAGGGTTAAAAAGAATATTAATTCAGATGAGGGTAAGTTAAATTTAGTCTTAATTTCGCTAAAGGTGAGAAAATTCCTCTCGTTATAGATATGTCCAACTTTTTTAATGCCTGATTTGGCCCAAATTTCTGAAAGTGGAAGATCATATATCAATGCCAATAGATGAAGAGGAAATTTCATAATTTGCTCTGATTTGTCAAAAATTTTTCTTGGAGGTTTAAGAAGAGTTTTCCAGGCCTGTATTATAGCCTTGAAAATGGGATGATTCCTTTTTTGGTTTGTGAAATAAGAAACTGAAAAAAGTATCCTGTGCTAAATTAAGATTATTAATGTCACTTTCGAAACCATGCTGGGTATAGTTTTTTATCAAACCACTGATGGCTTTGTTTTACCAGGGAAGCCAGATAATAAGCATGGACATTTGGGAGGCCAGCCCCGCCATTACGTTTGTGTTTGCACAATAAATCTGAAGACAACCTGGCCCGCTTACCACCCCATATGAATGAGTTTATCATAGTTTGAAGTTTATGAATAAATTGGTAGGGGAAGGTCACTGGGTGAGTTCTAAAAAGATAAAGTATCTTGGGTAGAATGATTGTTTTGATAGTCATTGTTCTCCCGAATAATGAAAGTTCCGATTGAGCAAATTGAGAGATGTCAAGAGAAATTGTTTTAAAAATGTTATCAGCGTTAGTTTTTATTACATTTTGTAGTCTGTTTGTTAAGATTATTCCTAAATACACTACTTTGTCGCCCTCCCCAGCTAGATTTATCTGATCCCTCAATTCTGCAACATGTGATTCATTCATATTAAAAGTTAAATATTTAGATTTATGTGGATTTATCTTAAAATATGATATCTTGGAGAATGTGTCTAAAGGTACCGTCACACTTAGCGACGCTGCAGCGATACCGACAATGATCCGGATCGCTGCAGCGTTGCTGTTTGGTCGCTGGAGAGCTGTCACACAGACCGCTCTCCAGCGACCAACGATGCCGGTAACCAGGGTAAACATCGGGTAACTAAGCGCAGGGCCGCGCTTAGTATCCCGATGTTTACCCTGGTTACCATCCTAAAAGTAAAAAAAACAAACACTACATACTTACCTACAGCCGTCTGTCCTCCAGCGCTGTGCTCTGCACTCCTCCTGTACTGTCTGTGTGAGCACAGCGGCCGGAAAGCAGAGCGGTGACGTCACCGCTCTGCTTTCCGGCTGACCGACGCTCACAGACAGTACAGGAGGAGTGCAGAGCACAGCGCTGGAGGACAGACGGCTGTAGGTAAGTATGTACTGTTTGTTTTTTTTACTTTTAGGATGGTAACCAGGGTAAACATCGGGTTACTAAGCGCGGCCCTGCGCTTAGTTACCCGATGTTTACCCTGGTTACCAGTGAAGACATCGCTGAATCGGTGTCACACACGCCGATTCAGCGATGTCTGCGGGGAGTCCAGCGACGAAATAAAGTTCTGGACTTTCTTCCCCGACCAGCGATAGCACAGCAGGGGCCTGATCGCTGCTGCCTGTCACACTGGACGATATCGCTAGCGAGGACGCTGCAACGTCACGGATCGCTAGCGATATCGTCTAGTGTGACGGTACCTTAACTCTGAAGAGAGAGCTTCAATCGAGGCTGCTGGATTAAGTAGTGTAAGAAAAATATAATCTGCATACATTCTAATTTTAACCCCTTCACCCCAAAGCCTGTTTTCACCTAAGTGACAGGGCCAATTTTTACAATTCTGACCACTGTCACTTTATGAGGTCATATCTCTGAAACGCTTCAACGGATCATGGTGATTCTGACATTGTTTTCTCGTGACATATTGTACTTCATGATAGTGGTAAAACTTCTTCGATATGACTTGTATTTATTTGTGAAAAAAACAAAAATTTGTTGGAAATTATGAAAATTTAGCAATTTTCAAACTCTTAGTTTTTATGCCCTTAAATTAGAGAGTTATATCACATAATATAGCTAGTAAACAACATTTCCCACATGTCTGCTTTACATCAGCACAATTTTGAAAAAAACATAAATTTTTTTTGTTAGGACGTTATAAGGGTTAAAAGTTGACCAGCGATTTCTCATTTTTGCAACAAAATTTGCAAAACCATTTTTTTACGGACCACCTCACACTTGAAGTGACTTTGAGGGGTCTATATGACAGAAAATGCCCAAAAGTGACACCATTCTAAAAACTGCACCCCTCAAGGTACTCAAAACCACATTCAAAAAGTTTATTAACCCTTCAGGTGCTTCACAGGAATTTTTTGAATGTTAAAAAAAATTGAACATTTAACTTTTTTTTCACAAAATTTATACTTCAGGTCCAATTTGTTTCATTTTACCAAGGGTAACAGGAGAAATTGGACCACAAAAGTCGTTGTACAATTTGTCCTGAGTACGCCGATACCCTATATGTGGGGGTAAACCACTGTTTGGGCACATGGCAGAGCTCGGAAGGGAAGGAGCGCCATTTGACGTTTCAATGCAAGTGTAGGGATTCGGACAGAAATCCGAGAGTGGACCCTCTGGGTCGTGACTCCAGAGCCCCCGGGGTCGAGCGGACCAGATGGAATCACCCCCTATACAGGGAGTGTTAGGAGCAGGACCTCGGGGGAATGGAGACACAACAGCTAGAGCCAAAGGGACGACCCAAGATAAGATGGAGACTACAGAGCTATTAGAGTGGCGGGGAATAATAGAAAACAGGACTTAACTGATAATGACAGGAACACAGACGATGTAGGACAAGGCAGGACCACAGGACTTGGCAGGAGACGGCAGGAACACGGAACTTGGAAGGACACAGCAGGAACACGGACCTTGGCAGGAGACAGCAGGAACACGGAACTTGGTAGGAAACAGCAGGAACACGGTACTAGGCAGGACACAGCTGGAAGACGGAACTTGGCAGGACACAGCAGGTACACGGAACTTGGCGGGACACAGCAGGAAGACGGAACTTGGCAGGACACAGCAGGAAGACGGAACTTGGCAGGACACAGCAGGTACACGGAACTTGGCGGGACACAGCAGGAAGACGGAACTGGGTAGGACACAGCACTGAAACAAAGCGAAGACTAAGCAGGGAAACGAGACTGGAATAAGGGAGCCTAGGACATAGGGACACTGACGGCAGACAGTGCACCTACAAAGCAAAGGTGTCTTACCTAGGGAGACGCCGGGAAGAAATACCCGATGGGCGCTGCCATGTTGGGGCGGAGCCACCGGGTCGCGACCTCCCAGAAGGCTCTGCGATGGAGGAGACGCGACCGCGCATGCGCAGAGAGACCGGACGCCGTGAGCCAGTGAAGGAGGAAGCAGAGCGGCGCTGGACAGGATCGCGAGTGCGCCGAGGGATGGGAGAAGCCGGGTAAGTATGCGCAGCGGTCGTAACAGCAAGATTTGCTGGAATTGAGATGGGAGCCCTTGTCACGATTGGAGAGCCCCTGATGTGCCTAAACAGTGGAAACCCCCACAAGTGACACCATTTTGGAAAGTAGACCCCCTAAGGAACTAATCTAGATGTGTGGTGAGCACTTTGAACCTCCAAGTGCTTCACAGAAGTTTATAATGTAGAGCCATAAAAAAAAATTTATATTAATTTTCACAAAAAATGATCTTTTTGCCCCAAATTTTTTATTTTCCCAAGGATAACAGGATAAATTGGACCCCAAAAGTTGTTGTGCAATTTGTCCTGAGTACGCCGATACTTCATATATGGGGATAAACTACTGTTTGAGCGCATGGCAGAGCTCGGAAGGGAAGGAGTGCCATTTGACTTTTCAAGGCAAAATTGGCAGGAATTGAGATCGGACGCCATGTCGCATTTGGAGAGCCCCTGACGTGCCTTAACAGTGGAAACCCCCCACAAGTGACCCCATTTTGGAAAGAAGACCCCCTAAGGAACTTATCTAGATGTGTGGTGAGCACTTTTAACCCCCAATTGTTTCACTAAAGTTTAGAATGTAGCATTGTGAAAATTAAAAAATCATTTTTTCTTTCCACAAAATGATGTTTTAGCCCGCAATTTTTTTTCCCAAGGGTAACAGGAGAAATTGGACCACAAATGTTATTGTCCAATTTGTCCTGAGTACGCTGATACCCCACATGTGGGGGGAACCACCGTTTGGGTGCACGGCAGAGCTCGGAAGGGAAGGAGCGCCATTTGAAATGCAGAATTAGATGGATTGGTCTGCAGGCGTCATGTTGCATTTGCAGAGCCCCTGATGTACCTAAACAGTAGAAACCCCCCACAAGTGACCCCATATTGGAAACTAGACCCCCCAAGGAACTTATCTAGATGTGTTGTGAAAGCTTTGAACCAACAAGTGTTTCACTACAGTTTATAACGCAGAGCCGTGAAAATAAAAAATATTTTTTTTTCCACGAAAATGATATTTTATCCCCTATGTTTTTATTTTCCCAAGGGTAACAGGACAAATTGGACCCCAAAAGTTGTTGTCCAACTTGTCCTGAGAACTCTGATACCCCATATGTTGGGGGGAACCACTGTTTGGGCACACAGGAGAACTCGGAAGGGAAGTAGCACTGTTTTACTTTTTCAAAGCAGAATTGGCTGGAATTGAGATCGGACACCATGTCACGTTTGGAGAGCCCCTGATGTGCCTAAACAGTGGAAACCCCCAATTATAACTGAAACCCTAATCCAAACACACCCCTAACCCTAACCCCAACCCTAACCCTAGCCCTAACCCTAGCCCTAACCCTAACCCTAGCCCTAATGGGAAAATGGAAATAAATACATTTTTTTACATTTTATTATTTTTCCCTAACTAAGGGGGTGATGAAGGGGGGTTTGATTTACTTTTATAGCATTTTTTGGCGGATTTTTATGATTGTCAGCTGTCACACACTAAAAGACGCTTTTTATTGCAAAAAATAGTTTTTGCATCACCACATTTTGAGAGCTATAATTTATCCATATTTTGGCCCACAGAGTCATGTGAGATCTTGTTTTTTGCGGGACGAGTTGACGTTTTTATTGGTAACATTTTCGGGCAGATGACATTTTTTGATCGCTTTTTATTCCGATTTTTGGGAGGCGGAATGAACAAAAACCAGCAATTCCTGAATTTCTTTTAGGGGGGGCGTTTATACCGTTCCACGTGTGGTAAAATGATAAAGCAGTTTTATTCTTCAGGTCAGTATGATTACAGCGATACCTCATTTATGTAATTTTTTTATGTTTTGGCGCTTTTATACGATAAAAACTATTTTATATAAAAAAATAATTGTTTTTGCATCGCATTATTCTGAGAGCTATAATTTTTTTATTTTTCTGCTGATGATGCTGTATGGCGGCTTTTTTTTTGCGGGACAAGATGACGATTTCAGCGGTACCATGGTTATTTATATCCGTCGTTTTGGTCGCGTGTTATTCCACTTTTTGTTCGCCTGTATGATAATAAAGCAATGTTTTTTGCCTTGTTTTTTTTTTTTTTTTTTTTGCAGTGTTCACTGAAGGGGTTAACTAGTGGGATAGTTTTATAGAGCGGGTCGTTACGGACGCGGCGATACCAAATATGTGTACATTTATTGTTTTTTTTTTTAATTTACATATTTTTTTTATTTTTTTTTACACATTCTATTTTTTTTTTTTTTACTTTCTAACATTGTCCCAGGGTGGGAAATCTCTGTATTAGATCAGATCGTTGATCTGACACTGTGCATAGCACACTGTCAGATCAACGATCTGACATGCAGTTTAGCTGGCTCTCCAGCGCCTGCTCTCAGCAGGCGCCGGCTAGCCAGGTCACTTCATGACCCGGAAGGAGTCCGGCGGCCATCTTGGATCTGGGGACTCCTTCCGGGTCACCGGAGCAACGCGATCTCATTGCGTTGCTCCGGTGGGAGAGCGCAGGGAGCCCCCGTCCCTGCGTGATCCCCCTCTATGCCGCTGTCACTACTGACAGCGGCATCAGAGGGGTTAAATGCCCGCGATCGGCGATAGCGCCGATCGTGGGCATTGCTGCGGGGTGTCAGCTGTCATATACAGCTGACACCTGCACCCGATCACCGCGGCGCTCAGCGCGAGACCGCGGTGATCGGTGCACCGTACTAGTACTGCTGCTGGCACAAATGCAGTGCCGGCAGCGCAGTACTAGTACGGCGCATGGCGCGAAGGGGTTAAATTGACGGGATTGGATATCAATTCCAAGAATATCTATATTGGATCTGATTCTCTCCGCCAAAGGTTCCATTGCAAGGACAAACAGCAGGGGTGACAAAGGACACCCCTGACGTGTGCCATTGGAAATGATGAACGGATCCGACATGAAATTATTGGAGTAGATCCTGGCACTAGGTCCCGAAAACAGGGCAAAGATAGTGGACATAAATCCCGAATCAAACCCAAACTTTTCAAGTGTCGCTCTCAAATAAGACCAGTTTATCCTGTCAAAAGCCTTTTCAGCATCTAAGGTTAGAAAGGCTGCTTTTGAATTTGAATTTTGGATAATGTTCATTAAATTGATCACCCTCCTGGTCCCATCTGATGCTTGGCGTCCATCAATGAATCACATCTGGTCATCTACCAGCAAACGTGGGAGAATATTTTTTAATCGATCCGCCAAAATCTTGGAATAAATTTTTGTATCACTATGTATTAGTGAGATTGGACGGTAGTCTCGCATCCTCTCAGGATCCCCCCAGTTTTGGGAATCATAACGATAACTGCTTCTTGCATCTCTTTAGGAAAGGAACCCTGAGAGGAGGCAAGAGCAAAAATAGAAGCCAAGTGTGGGGCTAGAATTTTTGAAAAGGATTTGAAATATTCATTGGAAAATCCATCTGGGCCCGGTGTTTTTTGAGTTTTTGATTTATTAATAGTATCGATTATTTATTTTTCTGTGAAGGGACTATTAATAGATATTAAGTCAGATGGAGTTATTTTGGGGAGGTTAATACTAGATAGGAATGCATTAATGGAGTCTGGGTCGATACTGAGTGTGCATGGGTCATCTTTCAAATTGTATAATTGACGAAAAAAGTCTGCGAAAGAGCTAGCAATGTCTTTGGGATGAATCATAACTTCACCTGACGAGGAAATAATTTTGTTAATTCTTCTGTTGATACGTTCTTTTTTAATCTTTACCATCATACAGTGGGGCAAAAAAGTATTTAGTCAGTCAGCAATAGTGCAAGTTTCACCACTTAAAAAGATGAGAGGCGTCTGTAATTTACATCATAGGTAGACCTCAACTATGGGAGACAAACTGAGAAAAAAAAATCCAGAAAATCACATTGTCTGTTTTTTTAACAATTTATTTGCATATTATGGTGGAAAATAAGTATTTGGTCAGAAACAAAATTTCATCTCAATACTTTGTAATATATCCTTTGTTGGCAATGACAGAGGTCAAACGTTTTCTGTAAGTCTTCACAAGGTTGCCACACACTGTTGTTGGTATGTTGGCCCATTCCTCCATGCAGATTTCCTCTAGAGCAGTGATGTTTTTGGCTTTTCGCTTGGCAACACGGACTTTCAACTCCCTCCAAAGGTTTTCTATAGGGTTGAGATCTGGAGACTGGCTAGGCCACTCCAGGACCTTGAAATGCTTCTTCCGAAGCCACTCCTTCGTTGCCCTGGCGGTGTGCTTTGGATCATTGTCATGTTGAAAGACCCAGCCACGTTTCATCTTCAATGCCCTTGCTGATGGAAGGAGGTTTGCACTCAAAATCTCATGATACATGGCCCCATTCATTCTTTCATGTACCCGGATCAGTCGTCCTGGCCCCTTTGCAGAGAAACAGCCCCAAAGCATGATGTTTCCACCACCATGCTTTACAGTAGGTATGGTGTTTGATGGATGCAACTCAGTATTCTTTTTCCTCCAAACACGACAAGTTGTGTTTCTACCAAACAGTTCCAGTTTGGTTTCATCAGACCATAGGACATTCTCCCAAAACTCCTCTGGATCATCCAAATGCTCTCTAGCAAACTTCAGACGGGCCCGGACATGTACTGGCTTAAGCAGTGGGACACGTCTGGCACTGCAGGATCTGAGTCCATGGTGGCGTAGTGTGTTACTTATGGTAGGCCTTGTTACATTGGTCCCAGCTCTCTGCAGTTCATTCACTAGGTCCCCCCACGTGGTTCTGGGATTTTTGCTCACCGTTCTTGTGATCATTCTGACCCCACGGGGTGGGATTTTGCGTGGAGCCCCAGATCGAGGGAGATTATCAGTGGTCTTGTATGTCTTCCATTTTGTAATTGTTGCTCCCACTGTTGATTTCTTCACTCCAAGCTGGTTGGCTATTGCAGATTCAGTCTTCCCAGCCTGGTGCAGGGCTACAATTTTGTTTCTGGTGTCCTTTGACAGCTCTTTGGTCATCACCATAGTGGAGTTTGGAGTCAGACTGTTTGAGGGTGTGCACAGGTGTCTTTTTATACTGATAACAAGTTTAAACAGGTGCCATTACTACAGGTAATGAGTGGAGGAAAGAGGAGACTCTTAAAGAAGAAGTTACAGGTCTGTGAGAGCCAGAAATCTTGATTGTTTGTTTCTGACCAAATACTTATTTTCCACCATAATATGCAGATAAATTGTTAAAAAAACAGACAATGTGATTTTCTGGATTTTTTTTTCTCAGTTTGTCTCCCATAGTTGAGGTCTACCTATGATGTAAATTACAGACGCCTCTCATCTTTTTAAGTGGTGGAACTTGCACTATTGCTGACTGACTAAATACTTTTTTGCCCCACTGTATATTTGGTAGGCTTGTTTAATGATGTATACCCTTTGAATTTTGAGGCCTTCATAACATAGTCATATTCTTGGAAAATCTCGGATTTCAATTTTCGCCTCAACTCCAAGATTTCCGCCTGTATATTTGAAGATGGTATTTGCAGATTGTTTTGCTGTAATTCTTTTGTATTGATTTGGATCTGTAGATTAGCAATTTTTTCCCGGTTTTTCTTTTTACAATGGGAGGAAGATTCTTGATTCCTTGATCAGGATGAAGAAAAGAATACAATGATTCCTATTCCTCAAATTTGCCCAAACAAACTGTGAGTAACAGAGCTGAGCCTATGGATGACAGTAGGATTAGAAGATAAGGGGAGTAAAGTCTCTGACCAGAATGTTTTATATTAAAAGAACAAGGCTCTGAGCTGCAGTTATTTAATATTATGTATTATAGGACACTTATAAGTCCCCTAATTAAATATATATGGGGCTTGGATGTCACTAACCAAAATGAAATAGGAACTATAAGGTATAAACTTATAAGGCACTATTTATGAGATGGTCTATATACAACACCTAAATCCTCTCCCTTTGCATTCTAGGTACAAGTAACCTTTAAAGGGACACTGTCACCTGAATTTGGAGGGAACAATCTTCAGCCATGGAGGCGGGGTTTTGGGGTTTTTGATTCACCCTTTCCTTACCCGCTGGCTGCATGCTGGCTGCAATATTGGATTGAAGTTCATTCTGTCCTCCATAGTACATGCCTGCACAAGGTGCAATCTTGCCTTGCGCAGGCGTGTACTATGGAGGACAGAGAATGAACTTCAATCCAATATTGCAGCCAGCATGCAGCCAGCGGGTAAGGAAAGGGTGAATCAAAAAGCCCAAAACCCCACCTCCATGGCTGAAGATTGTTCCCTCCAAATTCAGGTGACAGTGTCCCTTTAAAGTTCTCTGAAAGCCGTCAATTCCTTATGGGACTGAATCCCAAGACACCACCCAGGCAACCAGAGTCGCCTTTATTGTTTCAAAATGTCTTCACCTTGAGATTCTTATCTGGTTGATAGGGAAACAGGATCCTACAATGATGGGTGCTTTTTAAAAAAAAAAAAAAAAAACTATCCTCCTCCTTTCTGGTGTTCCAAAATTGCAGTCTCCTTCGGTGTTCTGTCTTCAGACAATTCAGCCCCTTTGATCTTAGATAAGCAATGTATCTGTATTGATGGTCGGCGTGGAAGCAAGTGCCTGAAGCGCTCCTGGATCTAAAATCTTGCTGAAGCAGGAGCTTGCCGCAGTAAGTCAAATGGAGCTGCCGGAACTACTTTCTACCTCAGGTGAAAATGCTGTTAAGCTGTGCAGTATTCCAGCCGGGTTTTACTGGTAAATCTCGGTTGTGCCACCTCTAATCTTTCAGATATATGTGTCAAAATGACAGGATGATAAATCTAAGTTGTCCACTGAGTGAAAACTAGGTGCACTGGTCATCAATTTAATTATATCCTGCAGTCAAAAAATATATGAAGTGGGTATCCCTCCGCCTTTACACCATAGGGAAGAATGCTGTTTCAGTGCACAAGAGACCCAAATAAAAAGAAATCTCAGCAATATGGGCACCCAAATGACCAGGGATAACTGTCCAATTGGCTCTTAGGTGGAAAATGCAAGCACTGACCTGAATTCTGGTGTGAGAAAAAAAAATAGGTAAAGGTATCCTTCCGCTTTTCAAAATGTTGTCTCCGGTTTTATCTCCTACATTCTATGAAGTAAAAATTCTTGATTGAAAGCATTTTTTGACAGTAAAATGTTCCAATTCTGTTGTAGAGGGAAAATAACTTAATAAAAATTATAAATAGATGCCTCTTGTGGATTTTTTTCGTCGCTTTTTGGGTTCTTTAGTGGGAGCTCAGAGCTCTTACCTCCTACATCGCCAGAGCTCAGGCCACGCTCCCCCATATGCTATTTTCTGACTATTGAAAACATATATGATAAAAAGTATAGCATCCTTGAAGAGGAGACTACCAGACTGTTTGCACGACTGAACACTTTCTAACAATTAAAGGCAAGAGGCACATTAAAGGCAAAATATTAACCCTTCTATATCACACTTTACATTACTTATATGCTGTACATTACTGTAACACATTATATAAAACGCACATCACTATTACATATAATACTGCATGACACTATTCACAAAGAGCAATTGTTGTCTTCAGGGGTAGAAGTAGGGTAAGACAGTCCACATCCCTGCATTCACATGCCAGCCTTAATATATCGGCCTATACAGTATGTCCTCTGCTTGGGCCTCTTTCATACATCATTTTTTTGCCAACAGTCACAATCCGTCTTTTTTAGAAAAAAAACGGATCAGCAAATTTTGCTGCTGGATCCGTTTTTTTCTCATACACTTGTATTAGTGACGGAATGTGATGGATGGCCTTCTGTTTCATCCGTCGTTTGACAGATCCATCGTAAAGTCTTTGTCGGTCAGCCGAAGACAACAGATAACGTAAACTTTTTTGTGTATGTCGAAAAGTCGGACAGCGACAGATCCTGCGGCGTCCATCATTGGCTATAATAGAAGCCCATGGGCGCAGGATCAATCGCTGTCCGTCTGGGGGACATGTTGGTAAGGAGCCATTACATCCCCGCTCCCACCAATGTTTTTGGTACTATTGGCCCTCATCCTGGTTCTATACCGTGTGGGCACTGTCTTGCCTGTGCCAATGTCCTGCGCTGCTCTCAGTTCACTTCTAGTGACGGGTTAAAAGAATTTCAAATAACGCAGCGTATAACCTGTGGGACCACTAACGTCATCTATTATGCTACGTGCCGGTGTCCCAAGGTATACATGGGTCTCACTACCCGCGAACTTCGTGTTCGTGTGCGTGAGCATGTGCGGGACATTGGCGCGGCCAGGACGGCTCCCCCCATGGTGGAACTAAAAAAAAATTCCCCGTCACTTTAAGTCACATCATAATTGTGATGGGAGGTTACTTTCAGTTAGGGGGATAGACGTACTTCATCTGGGCATTAGAGGCGGGGATAATAAAAAACGCCTTGCCCAGATTGAAACCAAGTGGATCGTCCTCTTGGACACTTTGACCACCCGTGGTCTTAATGAATCCTTGAGTTTTGCCCCGTATTTATGATTTGGTTATTTACCCCTTGGTCCTCTGTTTTTCCGTCTCCACATTTCTCCTATTTGCTGCATACAGCCATTGTTGTCCGGAATTTTTGTGTTTTTTTATTTTGTTTTTAATTGGTGTTTTTCTCTTTATTATCAGTAATGTTTCCCATCGGTCCTCCTTTTCCGTCCCGTGCGGACCCAGCTGATCCATCTATGTGGTTCGAATCATGGATTATTACTACGCACTAAAGAAGCGCCGCCTACATATTTATATTTATATTTATATTTACATTTGTGTTGTTATATTATTCACTTTATGGCGATATTTTGTGCTTCTTTTACAGGCTTTTTGTGTATGTATAATGATCTATGTTTATGTGATATTATACACCTGTCATATGTGTATGGTGCCCCTTTGTGTGATGTTGCCTACTAAGCGGTAGGACACTGGTCCCCCTTATGGGTATATACTTATTTACTGTTGATCAATATATAATGGGGCGGCTGCCGCTTTTGCAGGCATCTTATCCGCTATATTGCGTAATCATTGGTGGCAGTGCGCATCGCGCTGTGCACGTCTGGCTTGGGGGTGTGGACGGGCGTCTCTGCAGCTATGTGCGGTGGCTCCGGGATCTTTTCCCGGCGCCTGCACACTTGGCTTGACGCCCTGCCTCCACTCCCTGACCTGGCCGTCGCAGTGCGCATGTGCCGCATACACCACCGCCAGGGCCGGCTCCAGGTTTTCGAGGGCCCCGGGCGAAAGAGTCTCAGTGGGCCCCCCCCCTTTAACACATACCCCGATTTATGATGCACAGATACGGCAGAGAAATGTATAGTACAATGCCAGATTTCACTTCTTACATGAGTGACAGCTATTGTAGATTCTGCAGTGTATATATACAGGAGGAAAGGTGCTGTGCAGTGTATATATACAGGAGAGGTGCTTTTCTGTTTTGAGTTTTTCTATGAAACAAAGACTTTTCTACATAAACAACGTTGTTTGGTTTTGCGGCCCTAACAGATCTGTGCTACAAAGTAACAGGCGGCTCGGGCATTAATGAGGGACCTGATGCTGAATCCTTTCCACAAACCCTAATGACCCAATTAGTGCCCCGTCATTAGAAGCTCATTAAACGCCTCCCTGTCCCGAGCAGTCATGTACAGTATGGGGGAATCCTGCAGCCCACCCCCTGACTGCTCCATACCATACACTGCCCTCTGTCGCGCTCACTATTATCCTGTGCATTTCTCCGTCATCGTTACCCCATGTTACACTTGTCACCCCCCACTACAGAGTAGCAGGGCAGCCAATGTCACCCCCTCCCGGACCCTAATGGCAGCAGGAAATGTCTGCTCCTCTATTGGGTTGGAACCTGATTTAATCAAGGAATAATGTGGATTTGTTGCCGGTGGCTGCAGGGGAAGGGTTAAGTGATGCCATGTCCGTGGTGGGAGCAGTGGCAGCTGCTGGGACCTGGACAGAGACAACCAATGTTGCTGTGACTGCACAGTGTGACCTGGAGGAGAGAAGCTGAGACTCTGGAGCAGAAATCACCCACATGCCAGCACTGGGCAGAGTCCCTCCAGTCACCAGCCTGGGGCCACGGGGCCCCAATGTACAGCCCACAGCTCAGTTTTATCCATGGCAGCAGCTCCCCTTCCTCCTGGCATCTGGTTAACCCCATTTATGCGGGTCGGATTGTTATCTTTAAGGTTCAGCAATAACCTTCATACAGATGGGAAGGGGTTAAGCTTCTTCCTACCCCACTGGTGCAGGTTTGGTGCAGCATGCATGTATTCTGGGTGAGCTGGGCGGCTACAGGCTGCACCCCACCAGCTGCTCCTCCAGACATCACCCACATTTTTAGGCAGTGGAGAAAGACAGACAGCAGACTGAGCCACAACTGCAACCACTGCTGGATACCATAACACTCTCAGGCACTAGTAGGACGGAGCTCCGGAATCTGATAAACTTCAGCACTGTCTGCAGCCACCCAGGGGGGAGAGCAGAGAACGTGCTCTCTCCGCCCACAATGTCACACTGGCTGCCTTCTGTTAACCCCTATGTGTGCCTGCCTGGCTGCACTGACTGAGTGAGAAGATCCTTGTGTCAGAGCTGGCACATAGGGGTTAAGAGAACTCAGCCAGCATGACTTTGTGGGGGGAGAAAGCATGTTATCTCCTGCTCTGCTCTTCCAGCTGTATCTATGACAGCATGAGTGGGCCCCCCTCTCTCCCCAGGGCCCCGGCATTTGCCCGCTGTGCCGGGTGCTGACGCCGGCCCTGACCACCGCTATTGGCCAATTCTGCACATGTGACTTGGTTCACGGGGGGTTATCTACAGGTCCTGGTTGTGCCACTATCACACTCCCTTGAGGAAGCGGTGTGTTAGCGCCGCGAAACGCGTGTCGGGGGTCTTTCTTTCTGGCTGAGTCGCTCCTCTGCACCCCCTTGCACTTTATTCTGGTGAGTCCACTTTGGTAGGGCGCTACTATTTAAATTTATATGCACATGCAGCCCACGTGGGCTCTGCCTTACATTAGATAGACTGATTATATTGCCCTACCCTGGTCCTGCCTGGTTTTTACAGCGCTGCTGGGGAGTACACTGTGTACCTTACCCACTATATGTGGGATTCCCCCTGCAGTATCTTTAGGGGCTATTTGGAGTGACAGTCCCCTTTCTGCTGTTCATTGGAACGTACATACTGTGACTTATTACTGATTATATTTTAATGTT
This sequence comes from Ranitomeya imitator, assembly GCF_032444005.1. Classification (NCBI taxonomy): domain Eukaryota; kingdom Metazoa; phylum Chordata; class Amphibia; order Anura; family Dendrobatidae; genus Ranitomeya; species Ranitomeya imitator. The sequence continues at coordinate 614,374,559 of NC_091284.1, forward strand.
TTTTATGTATCAATAAAGATTTAATATTATATATATTGTCCATGGTATGCTCCTTGTTCTCCTATTTTTGACATTTACAACAAATGTAACTCAATGTAATTCATGTAGCCCCCCCATTACCCCAGGTCATGTTGACCTTTATTTACCATGTTCCCAGAACATATGCTATTTTCTGACTATTGAAAACATATATGATAAAAAGTATAGCATCCTTGAAGAGGAGACTACCAGACTGCACGACTGAACTCATTCTAACCATTAAAGGCAAGAGGCACATTAAAGGCAAAATATTAACCCTTCTATATCACACTTTACATTACTTATATGCTGTACATTACTGTAACACATTATATAAAACGCACATCACTATTACATATAATACTGCATGACACTATTCACAAAGAGCAATTGTTGTCTTCAGGGGTAGGAGTAGGGTAAGACAGTCCACATCTCTACATTCACATGCCAGCCTTAATATATCGGCCTATACAGTATGTCCTCTGCTTGGGCCTCTTTCATACATCATTTTTTTGCCATCAGTCACAATCCGTCTTTTTTAGAAAAAAAACGGATCAGCAAATTTTGCTGCTGGATCCGTTTTTTTCTCATAGACTTGTATTAGTGACAGAATGTGATGGATGGCCTTCTGTTTCATCCGTCGTTTGACGGATCCGTTGTAAAGTCTTTGTCGGTCAGCCGAAGACAAGAGATAACGTAAACTTTTTTGTGTATGTCGAAAAGTCGGACAGTGACAGATCCTGCGGCGTCCATCATTGGCTATAATAGAAGCCCATGGGCGCAGGATCAATCGCTGTCCGTCAAAAGACGGAATCCAGCAACGGATTCCATTTTTTTTAAACTGAAAGAATTTCTATTCTTTTAATTTAACCAATTTTTCCATTCAGGGAATCTCTCTCATCCTGTTCCTTTAAATTCCTGCAGCAGCTCCTTCGACGGATCCGTCAAAAAACGGATCCAGTGCATCATTTTTTTACAACCTGCACAGGATCCGTCTTTTCAACACTTTGACGGATTGTGACTGATTCTAAAAAACTGATGTGTGAAAGAGGCCTTAGTTAGAAAACTGTTCTTAATTAAAGCATAAGGGGAAAAATACACTTATGATTTAATTTTTCCGTTCAGTGGAGAAATAACCATTTGTGTCCTGCTATAAAAATTGACTCTTGTATTTCACACATTCCTTTGCATTTGGTTAAAATTATTGTTTTTATGATGCTTTTCCTGTGCAAAGGAAAAAGGAGATATGTTTTGAATTTGCATAAATTAGTGAAATACTTTCTACAATGTCCCTTTTTTTTAAGTAGCTATGATTTATTTATTATTCTTTGGGAAAATCTTACTCAGTATTGAACACCATCAGAAGAGAGTCCCTGTGCAGGAATAATATTTGGGCCATTTACAGTCCAATAGCTTCATAATGCAAGTTCTACTTGCTCTGGAGGTGGCAGTGACAAAATTACCTGTTGTACCCCTGCGTGGCTGCACAGGTTGCACCAATGATATGTCCGCCCTTGGTCTTATTAGTAAAAGCATTAAGTAAGTGAACTTGACCATTTTATTCCAGGTCTACTAACATGTCTTTGCTTAGCTTCAGGCTATGTGCACACGTTGCGGATTCTCTGCGGATCCGCAGCATTTTTTGCACTGCAGAAACTCTGCAGATCCGCAATGGATTTACAGTACAATGTAAATCAATGAGAAAAAAAAATGCTGTTCACGCTTTGCGGAAAATCCGCGTCGGAAACGCTGCGGTTTAAAAGAAGCAGCATGTCACTTCTTTTTTGTGACTCTGCAGTGTTTTTGTACCCATTCCATTATAGAAAACCGCAGGGGTAAAAAATGCAGCAAATCCGCAAGAAAAACGCAGCAAAAACGCACAAAAAACCCTGCAGAACCGCACAAAAAACGCGACAAATCCGCAGGTGCGTTTTCTGCCAGGAGAGGCAGAATCCACACCAGAAATTCCTAAGCCTAATCCGCAACATCTGCACGGCTATATAGGCAGACTATGAGACATAGACATAAATAAAATATTTTCATTCTGGACACGTATTCAGTTTATCAATAAATGAAATATCAGGATATAAAGCCAAGAATTAAATGATTCTCAGGGGATACAATATTATTATTCGATAAACGTGAAGATTAATAATAACTTGTGATATGTGAATGCATTTTCATTAAAAATACTGTCTGAAACAAGGCCTTTCACACATGCTTTGTTCGTTTGTATCCCTGGGGCTTGATAAATAGAAGACCTCTGTCCCTGAAAAGGTCTTATTAATAACGAAAGCAGCATTTAATAGTGAAAGTCATTGAGAGCGAATCATGGGAATTACAGTTGAAATGTATTATAATATATTAACTCCTAAATAGCTATATTCTGTAAACTGAATTACGACACTCAGCAGACAACGCAAACCTCAGGCAGTGGGACAAAAAAAACTTGAATAAAACATGTCTTGGTAATCAACCATCAGATCAAGGGATGTTCATTGCTAAAATTGATCTGGACAGCTTTGTACTTTGTACTACAGTATTAAGTCTTGGGATGTACAGTCATCTGTTGTGATCTGTAAGTTATGGCTCAACAGGCATATTTGGCTGTGAACAGCACAGAAATCCTGGAATTACTAAAACTCATGAGCAATGGTAATATGTTGCTATGGAAGAAGAATCATAGATTTCTTACACGGTCTTAATGAGACTGCATCAGCATAAAGTGACATTGCTGCAATTTTTTAAATATATTTGAAAGTATTTGTGCTGATGTTTTTTATGTTTATGTGAAAGTCTAGATAAAAAATTAACATTTTTCATTTTTCATATCACCTCCTCTTAATTTTTTTTATGTATACCAGGTCCTACGCTTTCCCTGCTGAGAATAAACGTCTTCATCCGAATGGGTACCTGTGAAACCTCTTCTTAGACTAAATTTCTCTCTCTGCGGGTATAGCTAACTTGTAGAATGTTTATGCCCTTGTCATATTTGTAAATGCTAAGCAGCTTGAGGCTGGGCAGACATTATGGGGGACTGGGATTTATATGGTCGGATTATGTCTCCTTGAGACCTTTCCCAATAACTGTTCATTTGGTATTTATTCTGCTATATCCCGGTTGTGTCTCATGTTGCATATGTTTGTTCTTACATGTACATGCATTCATTGTGTTGAACAAATTGACTGTATGGATTATGTTCAGTTCTTTAACTGTATTTAGATATGTTCGTTTTTGTACATGTATTTATTGTGTTGAACTGATTGATTATATGTATTATATTTAGTCTTTCTTTATTGTGTATAGAGATGTGTAGGTTTTTTTCTATATGTATAATATTTTGGATTTTTATGTTCCCTGAGCACACTTTTGGTTTGGTAGCTGCACCGCTGGAATAAGTGATGCACTAAGTATGTGGCAAATAGGTCCACTATTGTGACTCCTGAAGATGTGTGCGGTCGGGTTGGCCAGAGGGAGCCTTCGGATTGGGACATGCACAATGAGTGTCTTTAAGGACGTAGACACCGCCGACCGGAAAGGACTTTGGAGGATATACGCACCTTTTTTTTACCTGAGGAGCACAGGCTGGAGTTAACTTGGACATACACAGTTTGGTTAACTGTGCAATCACTGGAGGACTGATACAGCTGTCTGGCTGCTGAGGTGTATCGGCTGCTGTGATTGGCTTGGGAACTTTAAGGGCGTGTCTGTGGGGGTGGTTATCGCCATGGGGATTGTAATGCTGTGCATTGATTGGTGTTATTTCTTTGTTTATAATTTAGTGAAGGGAGCTCTAATCTGATGTGACCTGCTCATAAGAGCAATCAGAGCTTTTTACTGTCTATTATAAGTACGGGCATTGTGGTAATAAATATATGGGACTGTTTTTAATATTTTTGTATGTGTGTTAAGGTTATAATATTTTTTTTTCACTTTTGTACTGACACCCTATTGGTGCTTTGTTAATTGTTGGGAGGGGTTATGTATATATAATGGTGGTTAGAATGCTGTATACTGTGCTTGCTAAAGGTCTACAGAAGGCAGAATAAATGTGAGTCTCTATTTTTTCACCATCCATTGTAGCGCTGTCTTTTTTCTCTGAAGTCTTGTTACGTTGTCTGGGATGGGCTCCCTGGCTCTGGACGTGCGCCCCTGTGTCCACTGAGACCTTAAGAAAAAAAAGGGTGCGGTTTTGACTTTTTTTCTGTCTTGACTCTGAGGAAAACTGACAGTCATCTTGTTTTTCTTCCATTTTCCAACAATTGTGCAAGCAGTTGTTGTCTTTTCACCAAGCTGCTTGCCTATTGTCATGTAGCCCATCCCAGCCTACAATTTTGTCCCTGGTACCCTAGGACAGCTCTTTTGTCTTGGCCATGGTTGAGAGATTGGAGTGTGATTGAGTATGTGGACAAGTGTCCTTTAAATAAATAACGAGTCCAAACAGGGGCAATTAATAAAGATAATGAATACACAGTAGGAGGAATCCTTAAAGAAAAATTAACAGGCCTGTGACGGTCAGAATTCTTGTTGGTTGGTAGGTGATCAAATACGTATTTCATGCAATAAAATGATAATTATTATAAAATCATACAATGTGATTTTCTGTTTTTTGTTTTTAGAATCTGTATTTCACAGTTGAAGTGTACCTACAATAAAAATTACAGCTCTCTAGCTCTCTCCATTGTTTGTAGGTGGGAAAATTTGCCAATTCGGCAGTGTATTAAATACTTGTTTTCTCAACTGTATGCCCCCCAATGTGGGCCCCTTCCTGGTATATACAGTGCCTTGCAAAATTATTTGGCCCCATGGATCTTTTAAACCTTTTCCCACATATCATGCTTCAAACATAAAAATACTAAATGTAGATGTTTGGTGAAGAATCAACACCAAATAGAACACAATTGTGAAGTTGAACGAAATTTATTGGTTATTTTAAATTTTTGTGGAAATTCAAAAACTGAAAAGTGGGGCGTGCAATATTATTCGGCCCCTTTAACTTAATACTTTGTTGCACCACCTTTTGCTATAATTACAATTGCATGTTGCTTAGGGTATGTCTCTATCAGTTTTGTACATCTATAGACTGAAATTCTTGCCCATTCTTCCTTGACAAATAGCTTGAGCTCAGTGAGGTTTGATGGAGATCATTTGTGAAAAGCAGTTTTCAGCTCTTTCCACAGATTCTCGATTGGATTAAGGTCTGGACATTGACTTGGCCATTCTAACACCTGGATACGTTTATTTGTGAACCATTCCATTGTAGATTTTGTTTTATGTTTGGGATCATTGTCTTGTTGGAAGACAAATCTCCATCCCAGTCTCAGGTTTTTTGCAGACTCCAACAGGTATTCTCCAAGAATGGTCCTGTATTTGGCTCCATCCATCTTCCCATCAATTTTAACCATCTTCCTTGTCCCTACTGAAGAAAAGCAGGCCCAAACCATGATGCAGCCACCATCATGTTTAACAGTGGGGATGGTGGGTTTAGGGTGATGAGCTTTGTTGCCTTTATGCCAAACATATCGTTTGGCATTGTTGCTAAAAAGTTCGATTTTGGTTTCATCTGTCCAGAGCACCTTCTTCCACATGTTTGGTGTGTCTTGCAGGTGGCTTGTTGCAAACTTTAAACAACACTTTTTATGGATATCTTTGATAAATGGCTTTCTTCTTGCCACTCTTCCATAAAGGCAAGATTTATGCAGTGTACGACTGATTGTTGTCCTATGGACAGACTGTCCCACCTCAGCTGTAGATCTCTGCAGTTCAATCAGAGTGATCATGGGCCTCTTGACCGCATCTCTGATTAGTCTTCTCCTTGTTTGAGATGAAAGTTTAGAGGGACAGCCTGGTCTTGGTAGATTTGAAGTGGTGTGATACTCCTTCCATTTCAATATGATCACTCGCACAGTGCTCCTTGGGAGGTTTAAAGTTTTGGAAATCATTTTGTATCCAAATCTGGCTTTAAAAGTCTCCACAACAGTATCACGGACCTGCGTGATGTGTTCCTTGGTCTTCATGATGCTCTCTGTGCTTCAAACAGAACCCTGAGACTATCACAGAGCAGGTGCATTTATACGGAGACTCGATTACACACAGGTAGATCATATTTATCATCATTAGGTATTTAGGACAAGATTGGATCATTCAGAGATCCACAATGAACTTCTGGAGTGAGTTTGCTGCACTGAAAGTAAAGGGGCCGAATAATATTGCACGCCCCACGTTTCAGTTTTTGAATTTCCACAAAAATTTAAAATAACCAATAAGTTTCGTTCAACTTCACAACTGTGTTCCACTTGTTGTTGATTCTTCACCAAAAATGTACATTTGGTATCTTTATGTTTGAAGCATGATATGTGGGAAAAGGTTGAAAAGTTCTAGGGGGCCGAATACTTTCGCAAGGCACTGTATGTCCTGCATCCTGGTATATATTTATACCCTATTGTGGGATCCAATATTGCAGCCAGCATGCAGCCAGCGGGTAAAGAAAGGGTGAATCAAACACCCAAAAACCCCGCCTCCATGGCTGAAGATTGTTCCCTCCAAATTCAGGTGACAGTGTCCCTTTAACAATCCTTTCAAGGCTGCGGTATCCCGGTTGCTTGTGCACCTTTTTTTTTTACCACACTTTTTCCTTCCATTCAACCTTCCACTGTTATGCTTGGATACAGTACTCTGTGAACAGCCAGCTTCTTTAGCAATGATCTTTTGTGGTTTATCCTCCTTGTGGAGTGTATCAATGACTGCCTTCCGGACATCTGTCAAGTCAGCTGTCTTCCCCATGATTGTGGAGCCTACTGAAACAGACTAAGGGACCTTTTTAAACACTTAGGAAGCCTTTGCAGCTGTTTTTTGTTAATTATTCTAATTTGGATGTCAGAGTCTGGAGGAAGAGTGGAGAGGCACACAATCCAAGCTGCTTGAGGTCTACTGTGAAGTTTCCACAATCAGTGATGGTTTGGCGAGCCATGTCATCTGCTGGTGTAGGTCCACTATGTTTTATCAAAACCAAAGTCAGAGCAGCCATCTACCAGGAAATTTTAGGGCACTTCTTGCTTCCAACAAGCTGTTAAGAGATGGAAATTTCATTCTCCAGCAGGACTTGGCACCTATCCACACTGCCAAAAGTACCAAAACCTGAGTAAAAAAGAACAGTATCACTGTGTTTGATTGGCCAGCAAACTCGCCTGACCTTTACTCCATACAGAATCTATGGGGTATTGTCAAGAGGAAGATGAAAGACAACAGACCCAACAATGCAAATGAGCTGAAAGCTGCTATCAAAGCAACCTGGGTTTCAATAACACCTCAGCAGTGCCACCGGCTGATCGCCTCCTTGCCACACCGTATTGATGCAGTAATTGATGCAAAAGGAGCCATGACAAAGTATTGAGTGCATTTACTGAACATAAATTTCAGTAGGCCAACATTTCGCATTTTAAAATAATTTTTCAAGCTGGTGTTATGAGGTATTCTAATTTACTGAGATAATGACTTTTGAGTTTTCATTGGCTGTAAACCATAATCATCAACATTAGCAGAAATAAACACTTGAAATAGATCACTCTGTTTGTAATGACTCTATATAATATATGAGTTTCACTTTTTGCATTTAAGAACTGAAATAAATTATCTTTTTGATGGTGTTCTAGTTTTGTGAGAAGCACCTGTAGCCATTCTGACCTTGGCCTTAAATTTAGTCTTACTGTTGGACTTCTCTTCTTTTTACTGCTTCAGTCAATATTCTGCTTGGCTAAATCTCTGAGTTAATCCTCTTTATCCATCTTTATCTTCGATCTTTGCTTAGAAACAACCAATATAATAAATACACAACTCTTCAATGATATGATTACAATATTGATGAATATTTCCTACATCACTAAATTAGGATTTTTTGTTGTCTGATTCTATTGTTGCAAGAGATTGCCAGATTCACAAATCGTTTCTGACCAATATTTGACCTAAGTCTGTTATCATCCTTATATTTTCTGTAAGTTTTGGAACTGTAATTATATGTTTAAGTAACATGACTATGACTGTGATGTTTTGTGCTGCTTAATGTGTTCCTTAGAGCACATGGACTGTAAAGGAGAACTAACAGATGTGATCAAGAAAAGTATGCAGATTTTGTTGACCAGAGGGAATAATGCAGATGCTTTCATTCATGCTGTACAGCAGCTCTTTCCAGCATTGTTGGAATTTATTATTCCCATCTGACATTTTGTGTTGCCCACGTATCATGTTATGGTGTGAAACATATGACTATACTACAGTGGAAATCTAGGGAGTTTCAAGATGCTTGTGGTTACATAGTAGTTGCATGTACTATAGTGGGTAATATTATTAAATACAAGTAAAAGTACTTCTTAGGCAAATAATTCTCTGTTGTTCTCATATACACATAAAAGTTCTTACGTTTATACTGTATATTTCTATAGTAAAAACTAAAATTTCTCAAATTTAATGGACACACTGTTAGGGCTGGTGGAACGCACAAGTAAATATTGAGGTAGAATTGGTGCCTTCGCAGCCCGGGGTCAACCATGCAGGAGTGGAACCTGCTGCTAGTAAATGGCGGCACTATGCCTGAATAGACACGGGTTCCGTCACCTGGCCTGCACAGGAGCGAACTTTGTAACTTCACAGAGTCACCGGGATTAAAGAAGACGCTGTGCCCTGTTAACCTCACAGGGGATCAAAGCTCATAAATGGAGTAGGTAGCATACAGTGGTCATACAGTCAGCAACAGCACTCAAACAACTCCTCTCTGGAGATGCCGGAATTCTAGTGGCTATATGCCAGTCATGAATTCATTACCTCAAACTCCTCTCCGGAGGAGCTGGAATTCTAATGGCTTACAGCCAACCCTGAGCACATGCTGACAAAGACTGTTCTGTCTTCATACACGTTGATACGGTGTGTGATCCGACATACGGCATAAACCACTTCTGTCCCCCAAATGAGCAGACTGTTCACTGTAGTCTAACTTGTTTATTGGTAAACATGAGCGCGGTAAAATGGATAAACTTAACCAGGATGGCAAGTAAGTGAGATAATTCAGCACAGCATATAAACACGTGTGTCCAGGAAGTACACAGGAAAGTATTGGAGTCTTTCTCTCCCAGCATACCTTGGTACAATCCCACAATGCAGCACTCTAATTATTACTAAAACGCAGGTTATAAATTTAACCACCACTAGGTTGTGCTATAACACAATTGCAAGCAATAAATATCCAGGTCTTTCACCGGAAAGGAACAACCACGGGAAGGGCAGCATCCAAAAAGGAAAACCACCTAAGCCAAAACATGGTATCCATCCACAGACAGCTGTATCGGGATGGAGATAACAGACTGTTCAATATATGGCCTGCATTTTTATTTTTTACCCAAAAATAGTGTATACAGTCATGACCAAAAGTTTTGAGAATGACACCAAAATTATATTTTCACAAGATCTGCTGCCCTCTGGTTTTTATTAGTGTTTGTCTGATGTTTATATCACATACAGAAATATAATTGCAATCATATTATGAGTACCAATAGGTTATATTGACAGTTAGAATGAGTTAATGCAGCAAGTCAATATTTGCAGTGTTGACCCTTCTTCTTCAAGACCTCTGCAATTCTCCCTGGCATGCTCTCAATCAACTTCTGGACCAAATCCTGACTGCTAGCAGTCCATTCTTGCATAATCAATGCTTGCATTTTGCCAGAATTTGTTGGTTTTTGTTTGTCCACCCGTCTCTTGATGATTGACCTACAAGTTCTCAAGATCTGGGGAGTTTCCAGGCCATGGACCCAAAATCTCTATGTTTTGTTCCATGAGCCATTTAGTTATCACCTTTGCTTTATGGCAAGGTGCTCCATCATGCTGGAAAAGGCATTGTTGGGCGCCAAACTGCTCTTGGACGGTTGGGAGAAGTTGCTCTTGGAGGACATTCTGGTACCATTCTTTATTCATGGCTGTGTTTTTAGGCAAGACTGTGAGTGAGCCGATTCCCTTGGCTGAGAAGCAACTCCACACATGAATGGTTTCAGGATGCTTTACAGTTGGCATGAGACAAGACTGGTGGTAGCGCTCACCTCTTCTTCTCCGAATAAGCTGTTTTCCAGATGTCCCAAACATTCGAAAAGGGGATTCATCAGAGAAAATGACTTTGCCCCAGTCCTCAGCAGTCCACTCCCTGTACCTTTTGCAGAATATTAGTCGGTCCCTGATGTTTTTTCTGGAGAGAAGTGGCTTCTTTGCTGCCCTCCTTGAAACCAGGCCTTGCTCAAAGAGTCTCCGCCTCACAGTGCGTGCAGAAGCACTCACACCAGCCTGCTGCCATTCCTGAGCAAGCTCGGCACTGCTGGTAGTCCGATCCCGCAGCTGAAACAGTTTTAAGATACGGTCCTGGCGCTTGCTGGTCTTTCTTGGGTGCCCTGGAGCCTTTTTGACAACAATGGAAGCTCTCTCCTTGAAGTTCTTGATGATGCGATAGATTGTTGACTGAGGAGCAATCTTTGTAGCTGCAATATTCTTCCTGTTAGGCCATTTTTGTGCAGTGCAATGATGACTGCACGTGTTTCTTTAGAGATAACCATGGTTAACTGAAGAGAAACAATGATACCAAGCACCAGCCTCCTTTTAAAGTGTCCAGTGATGTCATTCTTACTTAATCATGACTGATTGATCGCCAGCCCTGTCCTCATCAACACCCACACCTGTGTTAATGGATCAATCACTAAAACGATGTTAGCTGCTCCTTTTAAGGCAGGAGTGCAATGATGTTGAAATGTGTTTTGGGGGTTAAAGTTCATTTTCTGGGCAAATATTGACTTTGCAAGTACAGTAATTGCTGTTAAGCTGATCACTCTGACATTCAGGAGTATATGCAAATTGCCACTAGAAAAAATGAAGCAGTAGACTTTGGAATAATTAATATTTGTCTCATTCTCAAAATTTTTGTCCATGACTGTAGACCTAGGGTAGCAGACAACCAAAAAAAAGTGGAATGCAGCCCTGAAAAGCAACTATTTGTAGAGCACAGATAGACCAGGAGTCTGACAGAGATTTCATACTCTTCAAAATGTGGCCTGGAGTTTTTTATTTTATACCCCAAAATAGTGTATAGACCTATGGTAACCGACAGCCAAAAAAGTGGAAGGTGTGCATGAAAAGCAACTATTTGCAGAACTAGGGTAACAGACAGCAAATACAGTAGAACGCAGGCCTGAAAAGCAACTATTTGGAAAGCAGAGATAGACCCGCAGTCTGATGGAGATATCACACTCTTCAATATATGGCCTGGAGTTTTTTATTCTTTTTTACCCCAAAATACTGTATAGACCTAGGGTAGCGGACAGCCAAAAAAGTGGAATGTGGCCTGAAAGCAACTATTTGTAGAGCACAGATAGACCAAGAGTCTGACAGAGATAACAGACTGTTCAATATGTGGCCTGTAATTTCTTATTTTTTACCCCAAAATAGTGTATAGACCTATGGTAACTGACAGCCAAAAAAGTGGAAGGTGTGCATGAAAAGCAACTATTTGCAGAGTACAGATAGACCAGGTGTCTGACGGAGATAACAGATTGATCAATACGTGGCCTGTATTTTTTTATTTTTTACCCAAAAATAGTGTGTAGACCTAGGCTAGAAGACAGCCAAAAAAGTGGAATATAGGCCTGAAAAGCAACTATTTGTAGTGCATAAATAGACCAGGAGTCTGACGGAGATATCACACTCTTCAATATGTGGCCTGGAGTTTCATTATTTTATACCTCAAAATAATAGTGTACAGAACTAGGGTAACAGACAGCAAATACAATGTAATGTAGGCCTGAATTGACACAATTTGTTTGCCTCAAATAGATCAGGCATCTGACAGTGATACCAGACTGTTCAATACGTGGCCTGTATATTTTTAATTTTTTACCCAAAAATAGTGTATAGACCTAGGGTAGCAGATAGCAACAAAATGCAATGTAGGCCTGAAAAGCAACTATTTGTAGAGCACAGATAGAATAGGAGTCTGACGGAGATATCACACTGTTCAATATGTGGCCTGTATTTTTTATTTTATAACCCAAAATAATGTACAGAACTAGGGTAAGAGACAGTAAGTACAGTGGAATGTAGACCTGAATTGCCACAATTTGTAAGCCACAAATAGATCAGGTGTCTGACAGCGATACCAGACTGTTCAATATGTGGCCTGTATTTTTTTATTTTTTACCCCAAAATAGTGTTTTGAGCTAGGGTAGCAGAAAGCCAAGAAAGTGGAATGTAGGCCTGAAAAGCAACTAAATGGAGAGCACAAATAGACCAGGAGTCTGATGGAGATATCACACTCTTCAATATGTGTCCTGGAGTTTTTTAATCTTTTTTACCCCAAAATACTGTATAGACCTAGGGTAGCGGACAGCCAAAAAGTCGAATGTAGGCCTGAAAAGCAACTATTTGTAGAGCAAAAATAGATCAGGCATCTGACGGAGATAACAGACTGCTCAATACGTGGCCTGTATTTCTTTATTTTTTACCCAAAAATAGTGTATAGACCTAGGGTAGCAGACAGCCCAAAAAGTGGGATGTAGGCCTGAAAATCAACTATTTAGAGAACACAGATAGACCAGGAGTCTGATGAAGATATCACACTCTTCAATATGTGGCCTGGGTTTTTTTTTATTTAATACCTCAAAATAGTGTACAGAACTAGGTTAAGGCTAGGTTCACATTGCGTTAGGTGAGTCCGTCTAACGGACACGTTTTTAAGTAACGGACATTGTAACGCACCCATAGACTTGCATTGTCTGAAGCATCGTGACGCATGCCAATGTCCAATTACGTTATTTTATGACGAACCTTGGAACGCGGCTTGCATCATTTTCGGGTCCGGTCAAGCTAACGCAAGACTAACGGAAGCGTTAATTCTGCCATTGAAGGTTATTGCAAACGCAGCCAGATGCAAATCATGCAAAATTCCCAAATAAAACCATACGTTTGAATTGCGTTTGAGGGTGGTCCATGTGGTCATGTGACAGGAAATATGATTTCAGTCATTTTTAGGAGGAGTGACTCTACTACACAGTTTCCAGACACCTGCAGCACATTGTGAGAGTGTCTTGCAAGAGATCAGAGGCAATGTAAGTACAATTCTATATATTATTATATTATACTAGCTATTGAACCCATTCTACGCCCGAGTGGCGAGCATTTATATTAGTATATGGTCTCCATCCTTTCATGTGCTGCACCATCCTGCGTCCCCATCCTGACATGTGCTGCTCCCATCCTGCGTCCCCATCCTGTCATGTGCTGCTCATCCTGCGCCCCCGTCCTGTCATGTGCTGTTCCCATCCTGCACCCCCATTCTGTCATGTGCTGCTCCCATCCTGCGCCCCCATTCTGTCATGGGCTGCTCCCATTCTGCACCCCCATCCTGTCATATGCTCCCATCCTGCGTCCCCATCCTGTCATGTGCTCCCATCCTGCGTCCTCATCCTGTCATGTGCTCCCATCCTGCACCCCCATCCTGTCATGTGCTCCCATCCTGCACCCTCATCCTGTCATGTGCTCCCATCCTGCACCCTCATCCTGTCATGTGCTCCCATCCTGCACCCCCATCCTGTCATGTGCTCCCATCCTGCACCCCCATCCTGTCATATGCTGCTCCCATCGTGCACCCCCATTCTGTCATATGCTGCTCCCATCGTGCACCACCATTCTGTCATGTGCTGCTCCCATGGTGCGCAACCATTCTGTCATGTGCTGTTGCCATCCTGTGCCCCCATTCTGTTGTAATGTGCTGCACCCATTCTGCCTGTTCCTGTTTCCATTCTGCCATATGTTGCTCCCATCTTTCTCTCTCTCTCCGGCTCTACTGCCCGAGTGCGGGTGGCTGTGCTGGGGGCGGCTGTGCGTGGCTGTGCTGGGGGCAGCTGTGCTGGGGGCGCTGTGTGTGGCTGTGCTGGGGCGCTGTGTGTGGCTGTGCTGGGGGCGGCTGTGCGTGGCTGTGTTGGGGGCGCTGTGTGTGGCTGTGCTGGGGGAGGCTGTGCGTGGCTGTGCATGGGGCAGCTGTGCGTGGCTGTGCATGGGGCGGCTGTGCGTGGCTGTGCTGGGGGCTGCTGTGCGTGGCTGTGCTGGGGGCTGCTGTGCGTTGCTGTGCTGGGGGCGGCTGTGCGTGGCTGTGCTGGGGGCGGCTGTGCGTGGCTGTGCTGGGGGCGGCTGTGCGTGGCTGTGCTGGGGCGGCTGTGCGTGGCTGTGCTGGGGGCGGCTGTGCGTGGCTGTGCTGGGGGCGGCTGTGCGTGGCTGTGCTGGGGCTGGGGGCGGCTGTGCTGGGGGCGGCTGTGCGTGGCTGTGCTGGGGGCGGCTGTGCATGGCTGTGCTGGGGGCGGCTGTGCTGGGGGCGGCTGTGCGTGGCTGTGGCTGTGCTAGGGTGGCTGTGCATGGCTGTGCGTGGCTGTGCTGGGGGCGGCTGTGCTGGGGGCGGCTGTGCGTGGCTGTGGCTGTGCTGGGGGCGGCTGTGCGTGGCTGTGCTGGGGGCGGCTGTGCGTGGCTGTGCTGGGGCGGCTGTGCGTGGCTGTGCTGGGGCGGCTGTGCGTGGCTGTGCTGGGGGCGGCTGTGCGTGGCTGTGCTGGGGGCGGCTGTGCGTGGCTGTGCTGGGGGCGGCTGTGCGTGGCTGTGCTGGGGCTGGGGGCGGCTGTGCTGGGGGCGGCTGTGCGTGGCTGTGCTGGGGGCAGCTGTGCATGGCTGTGCGTGGCTGTGCTGGGGGCGGCTGTGCTGGGGGCGGCTGTGCGTGGCTGTGGCTGTGCTAGGGTGGCTGTGCGTGGCTGTGTTGGGGCGGCTGTGCGTGGCTGTAGCTGTGGCTGTGCTGGGGCGGCTGTGCTGGGGGCGGCTGTGCGTGCCTGTGCTGGGGGCGGCTGTGCTGGGGGCGGCTGTGCGTGGCTGTGGCTGTGCTGGGGTGGCTGTGCGTGGCTGTGCTAGGGCGGCTGTGCGTGGCTGTGCTGGGGGCGGCTGTGCTGGACGTGTAAAACACGTACCGCACACGGACATTGTCCGTGTGCAGTCCGTGTGCCATGCAGGAGACAGCGCTACATTAAGCGCTGTCCCCCCCACTGGTGCTGAAGCCACGATTCATATGTTCCCTGCAGCAGCATTTGCTGCAGGGAACATATGAATATTAGTGTTTAAAATGCAGATCCAGGTACCCCCCCTCCCACCCCTCGTGCGCCCCCCCCCCCTGTGCGCCCCCCCCTGTGCGCCACCCCCGCTGTGATTAAAATACTCACCTAGCTTCCGGATCCCTCGCCGCAGCGTCCTCTTCTGGCCGCAACCTCTCCTGTATGCGGTCACGTGGGGCCGCCGATTAAAATCATGAATATGCGGCTCCGCCTCCCAAAGGGGCGGAGCTGCATATTCAGTACTGTAATCGGCGGCCCCACGTGACCGCATACAGGAGAGGCTGCGGCCAGAAGAGGACGCTGCGGCAAGGGATCCGGAAGCTAGGTGAGTATTTTAATCACAGCGGGGGGAGGGGGCACGCGGGGGAGGGGGGCACACAGGAGGTGGGAGGGGGGTGCGCACAGGGGTTGGGAGGGGGGTGGAGCCCCCACGGCCGGTATATTATGGGGGGGATAATTAAGTTCGGCTGCGTCACTCTGGTCCAGACTGCGCAGGTGCGTCGCGCTTGCGCAGTCTATAAAGGCTTCGGACAGAGTGACGCTCCCACCGTTATATTATAGATATCTCTGTATACATCATGGGAGTGTGTAGTGCCCGTCGGATGTGTGTTTGCTAAAAATGTATTGTTTTGTTTGCACACAGATGTCGGATAGTGAGGCAAGCAGCAGCAGCGTGTCTGCCGTGTTCTAGTCGCAAACGGTAGGCTTGCACTTTAAAAAGCCACAATAATGTTGTGTGTCACTCCAGTGTATTGAGGTAAGCATGTGTATAATCATGTTTTTATTGCAAATAGGAGTCATTGGAGCCCGAGCCTGCTAGGCCCCGCCTCCCCCAAGAAACAGGCCAAAGCTACAAAGGTAAATGGCACACATTTTGTTTTTTTCACGCATACATTTATTGATACAAGAATTCAAATTTTTTTTTTTTTTTAACTACACCATAGGTTGTTGAACAAGGAGGACAGAGGAAAAAAAAGCAGCCACGCCGCCTGTCGTCGTCACACCTCTCAGTGGTAAATATCATGCTATTAATGTTCCTTTTTGACACAAAAAAAAACCTTTCCCTTTTTTTTTAATTTAAAAATCTACTATTTTTTTAGTATAAAAAAAGCTAAAAAATCTACTAAAAAAACTAATCAAACATACCGTATTTTTCGGACTATAAGACGCACCAGACCATAAGACGCACCCCAAGTTTGGGGTGAAAATTGCAGAAAAAAAGATATTTTATAAGATGGGGGTCCGTCTTATTGTCCGAATTTACAGTATCTTACCTGAGGGCTGGCGGTGGCAGAGCAGGGTCACAGGAGGCAAGGTGTCGGCAGAGGTGGGGTGATGCTGGGATGAGGAGGTGCTGGGATGAGAAGGTGCTGGGATCAGGAGGTGCTGGGATCAGGAGGTGCTGGGATGACAAGGTGCTGGGATGACAAGGTGCTGGGATGAGAAGGTGCTGGGATCATGAGGTGCTGGGATCATGAGGTGCTGGGATCATGAGGTGCTGGGATCAGGAGGTGCTGGGATGAGAAGGCGCTGGGATCAGGAGGTGCTGGGATGAGAAGGTGCTGGGATGAGAAGGTGCTGGGATCAGGAGGTGCTGGGATCAGGAGGTGCTGGGATCAGGAGGTGCAGTGAGAGGTATGGCGTGAGAGGGGTCCCAGGCTTACCGTGCAGGCAATGCAGGCTTACCGTGGCGGCAGAGGTGCAGCGGCAGAGGAGGCGCAGTAAGCGGGGTCCCTTTCCCCGGAATGGTGATGCAGCAGCCCGGTATGCAGCAGAGCCGGGTGAATCCTGTTGTTATCGGTGGGCACGCTCTGCTTCCCGGGACTTCAGGAAAATGGCCGCAGGAGGCCGCGCGTGCGCAGATGGAGATCGCGGCGGCCATTTTCCTGAAGCCCCGGGAAGCAGAGCGCTCCATCTGCGCACGCGCGGCCTCAGGAAAATGGCCGCCACCACCGATAACAACAGGATTCACCCGGCTCTGCTGCATACCGGGCTGCTGCATCACCTCACCGGAGAAAGGGACCCCGCTAACTGCGCCTCCTCTGCCCCCACACCTCTGCCGCCGCACCTCTGCCGCTGCACCTCTGCCACCAGACCTCTGCCGCCACGGTAAGCCTGCATTGCGACTATTAGATGCACCCCCCATTTTCCCCCCTTTTTTTGGGGGGAAAAAGTGCGTCTTGTAGTCCGAAAAATACGGTATCCACTATTTACAATTATATGAAAAAAGTTTGGGCACCCCTATTAATCTTAAGCTTAATGTTTTATAAAAATTGTTTTTTTGGCAACAGCTATTTCATATATCTAATAACTGTTGGACACAGTAATGTTTCTGCCTTGAAATGAGGTTTATTGTACTAACAGAAAATGTGCAATCTGCATTCAAACAAAATTTGACAGGTGCATAAGTATGGGCAACCTTATCATTTTCTTGTTTTAAATACTCCTACCTACATTTTACTGACTTACTAAAGCACTTTTTTTGGTTTTCTAACCTCATTGAGCTTGAACTTCATAGCCAGGTGTATGCAATCATGAGAAAAGCTACTTAAAGTGGCCACTTGCAAGTTGTTCTCCTGTTTGAACTTCCTCTGAAGAGTGGCATCATGGGCTCCTCAAAACAACTGTCTAATAATCTGAAAACAAAGATTATTCAACATAGTTGTTCAGGGGAAGGATACAAAAAGCTGTCTCAGAGATTTAACCTGTCAATTTCCACTGTGAGGAACATAGTAAGGAAATGGAAGAACACAGGTACAGTTCTTGTTAAGGCTAGAAGTGGCAGGCCAAGAAAATCAGAGAGGAAGAATGGTGAGATCAGTCAAGGACAATCCTCAGACCACCTCCAGAGAGCTGCAGCATCATCTTGCTGCAAATGGTGTCACTGTGCATCGGTCAACTATACAACGCACTTTGCACAAGGAGAAGCTGTATGGGAGAGTGATGCGAAAGAAGCCATTTCTGCAAGCACGCCACAAACCGAGTCGGCTGAGGTATGCAAAAGCACATTTGGAGAAGCCAATTTCTTTTTGGAAGAAGGTCCTGTGGACTGATGAAACCAAGATTGAGTTGTTTGGTCATACAAAAAGGCATTATGCATGGCGACCAAAAAATGCAGCATTCCAAGAAGAACACTTGCTACCCACAGTACAATTTGGTGGAGGTTCCATCATGCTTTGGGGCTGTGTGGCCAATGCCAGCACCGGGAATCTTGTTAAAGTTGAGGGACGCATGGATTCCTCTCAGTATCAGCAGATTCTTGACAATAATGTACATGAATCAGTGACAAAGTTGAAGTTACGCAGGGGATGGATCTTTCAGCAAGACAATGATCCAAAACATCGCTCCAAATCTACTGAGGCCTTCATGCAGAGGAACAATTACACTGTTCTGGAATGGCCATCCCAGTCCCCAGACCTGAATATCATTGAACATCTGTGGGATCATTTGAAGAGGGCTGTCCGTGCTCGGCAACCATCAAACTTAACTGAACTGGAATTGTTTTTAAAGAGGAATGGTCAAAAATACCTTCATCCAGGATCCAGGAACTCTTTAAAAGCTATAGGAAGCGACTAGAGGCTGTTATTTTTGCAAAAGGAGGATCTACTAAATATTAACCCCTTTATGACAATGGACGTACTATTCCGTCCATGTGGGGTGGGCCCTACTTCCCAAGGACGGAATAGTACGTCCAGCGCGATCGGCCGCGCTCACGGGGGGAGCGCGGCCGATCGCGGTCGGGTGTCAGCTGCTTATCGCAGCTGACATCCGGCACTATGTGCCAGGAGCGGTCACGGACCGCCTAGGCACATTAACCCACAGCACACCGCGATCAAACATGATCTCGATGTGCCGGCGGTGCAGGGAAGCATCGCGCAGGGAAGGGGCTCCCTGCGGACTTCCCTGAGACCCCTGCAGCAATGCGATGTGATCGCGTTGCTCCGGGGGTCTCCTACCTCCTTCCTCGCTGCAGGCCCGGATCCAATATGGCCGTGGCATCTGGGTCCTGCAGGGAGTGAGGTGGCTTCACAGAGCCTGCTCAGAGCAGGCACTGTGAAGTCTTCAGTGCTCTAAGTCAGATCGGTGATATGACAGAGTGCTGTGCAAACTGTCAGATCAACGATCTGTGATGTTCCCCCCCTGGGACAAAGAAAAAAAGTTAAAAAAATTTTTTCAAAATGTGTAAAAAAAAAAAAAATTATTCCCATAAATACATTTCTTTATCTAAATAAAAAGACAAAAACGATAAAAGTACACATATTTAGTATCGCCACGTCCGTAACGACCCGACCTATAAAACTGGCCCACTGGTTAACCCCTTCAGTAAACACCGTAAGAAAAAAAGAGGCAAAAAACAACGCTTTATTATCATACCGCCGAACAAAAAGTGGAATAACACGCGATCAAAAAGCAGGATACAAATAACCATGGTACCACTGAAAACGTCATCTTGTCCCGCAAAAAACGAGCTGCCACACAGCATCATCAGTGAAAAAATTAAAAAGTTATAGTCCTCAGAATAAAGCGATGCAAAAATAATTATTTTTTTCTACAAAATAGTTTTTATCGTATAAAAGCTCCAAAACATAAAAAAATGATATAAATGAGGTATCGCTGTAATCGTACTGACCTAAAGAATAAAACTGCTTTATCAATTTTACCAAACGCGGAACGGTATAAACGCCTCCCCCAAAAGAAATTCATGAATAGCTTGTTTTTGGTCATTCTGCCTCACAAAAATCGGAATAAAAAGCGATCAAAAAATGTCACATGCCCGAAAATGTTACCAATAAAAACGTCAACTCGTTCCGCAAAAAACAAGACCTCACATGACTCTGTGGACTCAAATATGGAAAAATTATAGCTCTTAAAATGTGGTAATGCAAAAAATATTTTTTGCAATAAAAAGCATCTTTCAGTGTGTGACGGCTGCCAATCATAAAAAATCCGCTAAATAACCCGCTATAAAAGTAAATAAAACCCCCCTTCATCACCCCCTTAGTTAGGGAAAAATTAAAAAAATGTATTTATTTCCATTTTCCCGCTAGGGTTATGGCTAGGGCTAGGGTTAGGGCTAGGGTTAGGGCTAGGGTTAGGGTTGGGGCTAGGGTTATGGTTAGGGTTAGGGCTAGGGTTAGGGCTAGGGTTAAGGCTACAGTTAGGGTCAAGGCTACAGTTAGGGTCAAGGCTACAGTTAGGGTCAAGGCTACAGTTAGGGTTAAGGCTACAGTTAGGGTTGAGGCTAAAGTTAGGGTTAGGGTTTGGATTACATTTACGGTTGGGAATAGGGTTGGGATTAGGGTTAGGGGTGTGTCTGGGTTAGAGGTGTGGTTAGGGTTACCATTGGAATTAGGGTTAGGGGTGTGTTTTGATTAGGGTTTCAGATATAACTGGGGGTTTCCACTGTTTAGGCACATCTGGGGCTCTCCAAACGCGACATGGCGTCCGATCTCAATTTCAGCCAATTCTGCGTTGAAAAAGTAAAACAGTGCTCCTTCCCTTCCGAGCTCTCCCGTGTGCCCAAACAGGAGTTTACCCCAACATATAGGGTATCAGCGTACTCAGGACAAATTGGACAACAACTTATGGGGTCCAATTTCTCCTGCTACCCTTGGGAAAATACAAAACTGGGGGCTAAAAAATAATTTTTGTGGGAAAAAAAGATTTTTTTATTTTCACGGCTCTGCGTTATAAACTGTAGTGAAACACTTGGGGGCTCAAAGTTCTCACAACACATCTAGATAAGTTCCTTTGGGGGTCTAGTTTACAATATGGGGTCACTTGTGGGGGGTTTCAACTGTTTAGGTACATTAGGGGCTCTGCAAACGCAATGTGACGCCTGCAGACCATTCCATCTAAGTCTGTATTCCAAATGGCGCTCCTTCCCTTCCGAGCCCTCCCATGCGCCCAAACGGTGGTTCCCCCCCACATATTGGGTATCAGCGCACTCAGGACAAATTGCACAACAACTTTTGGGCTCCAATTTCTCCTGCTACCCTCGGGAAAATACAAAACTGGGGGCTAAAAAATAAGTTTTGTGGGAAAAAATTTTTGTTTTATTTTTATGGCTCTGCATTATAAACTTCTGTAAAGCTCTTGGTGGGTCAAAGTGCTCACCATACATCTAGATAAGTTCCTTAGGGGGTCTACTTTCCAAAATGGTGTCACTTGTGGGGGATTTCAATGTTTAGGCACATCAGTGGCTCTCCAAACGCAACATGGCGTCCCATCTCAATTCCTGTCAATTTTGCATTGAAAAGTCAAACGGCGCTCCTTCCCTTCCGAGCTCTCCCGTGCGCCCAAACAGTGGTTTACCCCCACATATGGGGTATCAGCGTACTCAGGACAAATTGTACAACTTTTTGGTTCCAATTTCTTCTCTTACTATTGGGAAAATAAAAAATTGGGGGCAAAAAGATAATTTTTGTGAAAAAAAATGATTTTTTATTTTTACGGTTCTGCATTATAAACTTCTGTGAAGAACTTGGTGAGTCAAAGTGCTCACCACACCTCTAGATAAGTTCCTTAGGGGGTCTACTTTCCAAAATGGTGTCACTTGTGGGGGGTTTTAATGTTTAGGCACATCAGTGGCTCTTCAAACGCAACATGGCGTCCTATCTCAATTCCAGTCAATTTTGCATTGAAAAGTCAAATGGCGCTCCTTTGCTTCCGAGCTCTGTCATGCACCCAAACAGTGGTTTACCTCCACTTATGGGGTATCTGCGTACTCAGGACAAATTGTACAACAACGTTTGGGGTCCATTTTCTCCTGTAACCCTCGGTAAAATAAAACAAATTGGAGCCGAAGTAATTTTTTTGTGAAAAAAAGTGAAATGTTAATTTTTATTTAAACATTCCAAAAATTCCTGTGAAACACCTGAAGGGTTAATAAACTTCTTGAATGTGGTTTTGAGAACCTTGAGGGGTGCAGTTTTTAGAAAATACCCAAGTGTGACACCATTCTATCATATAGACCCCTCAAAATGACTTCAAATGAGATGTGGTCCCTAAAATAAAATGGTGTTGTAAAAATGAGAAATTGCTGGTCAACTTTTAGGGTATGTGCACACGATGCAGATTTAGTGCAGTTCTGCAGCGGTTTTTTCTGCAGCAGAAACGCTGCAGAACTGCACTGTGAGTGACAATTCAATGAAAATCAATAGAAAAAAAAAAAGCTGTGCACATGGTGCAGAAAAATCCGTGCAGAAACGCTGCAGATTTCAAAGAAGTGCATGTCACTTCTTTTGTGCAGTTCTGCAGCGTTTCTGCACCCATAGGCTCCCATTTTGTGGGTCAAATCCGCATAAAAACTGCAGATGTAATAACCATCTGCAGATTTTATGCGGATTTGGGTGTCAAAACCGCAGCAGACGGAAGTGACGTCAGTGATGTGGAGGAAGTGTGTGGGCGGAGTATAGTGAAAATGGAGTCGTACCGTCGGATGGGGATCGATGTGAAGCGCATGGTGGAAATGGTATGTAGTGTCTGTGTGTGTGTGTCGGTCTGTGTGTGTGTGTCGGTCTGTGTGTCTGTCTGTCAGTAGTGACTCATTGTAGTCATTCGTCGGGTGGGACTACTTCTCCCATCGAAATGTGATGATGGGAGAGTTGTCCCATCGTCAGGCGGCTGACTACAATGGGTTAAAAACACAAACACAACATATAACATGTGCCCCCACCCCACCGATCCCCCCCAAGCCACCGGTACACTGCTCCGGCTCCCCTCCGTCCTGTGCTCCGCTCCCCCCATGCTCTTGTCCGCTCACCCCCGTGCTCCGATCCACCCCCGGTGCCCGATCACCCCCCCCGCGCTCCGATCCACCCCCCCCCGCGCTCCGATCCACCACCCCCCCGCGCTCTGATCCACCCCCCCCCGCGCTCCGCTACCCCCCCGTGCCCCCCCACCTCATCATGCTTACCGTTCCTTCCTCCCGGGGTCCGTCCGTCTTCTCCCTGGGCGCTGCCATCTTCCAAAATGGCGGGCGCATGCGCAGTGCGCCCGCCGAATCTGCCGGCCGGCAGATTCGTTCCAAAGTGCATTTTGATCACTGAGATAGTTTATATCTCAGTGATCAAAATAAAAAAATAGTAAATGACCCCCCCCTTTGTCACCCCCATAGGTAGGAACAATAAAAAAATAAATAATTTTTTTTTTTTCCCCCACTAGGGTTAGGGTTAGGGCTAGGGTTAGGGTTAGGGCTAGGGCTAGAGTTATGGCTAGGGTTAGGGGTAGGGTTAGGGTTAGGGCTAGGGTTATGGCTAGGGTTAGGGCTAGGACAATTTTTTTTTTTAACTTTATTAATTTAGCTTTAAAAAACGCTTACAAAACTGCATGAAAAAAGCACAAAAAACGCACAAAAAACGCACTTCAAATCTGCACCAAAACTGCACCAAAAACTGCACTGAAAAAACGCATAAAAAACGCATCAAAAACGCATAAAAAATGCATAAAAAACGCACCTGCAGATTCTGCCAGGAGATGCAGATTTAGTGCAGAACTGCAGCAGATTTTTCTGCACTAAATCTGCATCGTGTGCACATACCCTTAACCCTTATAACTCCCTAACAAAAAAAATGTTGGTTCCAAAATTGTGCTGATGTAAAGTAGACATGTGGGAAATGTTACTTGTTAAGTATTTTGTGTGACATATCTCTGTGATTTAATTGCATAAAAATTCAAAGTTGGAAAATTGCAAAATTTTCAAAATTTTCGCCAAATTTCCGTTTTTTTCACAAATAAACGCAGGTAATATCAAAGAAATTTTACCACTGTCATGAAGTACAATATGTCTCGAGAAAACCGTGTCAGAATCACCGGGATCCGTTGAAGCGTTCCAGAGTTATAACCTCATAAAGGGACAGTGGTCAGAATTGTAAATATTGGCCCGGTCCATAACGTGCAAACCACCCTTGGGGGTAAAGGGGTTAATGTCACTTTTCTGGTGGGGTGCCCATACTTATGCACCTGTCAAATTTTGTTTGAATGCAGATTGCACATTTTCTGTTACTACAATAAACCTCATTTCAAGGCAGAAACATTACTGTGTCCAACAGTTATTAGATATATAAAACTGAAATAGCTCTTGCAAAAAAACAATTTTTATAAAACATTAGGCTTAAGATTAATAGGGGTGCCAAAACTTTTTCATATAACTGTATCTACTATCTATCCACTATCTACTATTTATCTATCCACTATCTATCTACTATCTATCCACTATTTATCTACAATCTATCTATCCACTATATATCTACTATATCTATAAACTATCTATCTATCTATCCATCCAGTGAAATTTAACCTTTCAATATAACGTTTTGTGTTTACGTAGTCCAAGCCGCCCAGCAAAAAAAAAGGATTGTGGTTGACGAAGAGCCCTTGGACATTCATAACGAGACGCTGATCAATTTAGTGGAAGCCAATCCATTGATATGGGACCAAAGCAACAGCTCCCACCACGACATAGTCAAAAACAGGAAGTTGTGGGATAAAATTATATGCCATTTTGACCCACGATACATGGAGATGTCGGCATCCTCTAAGAAAAAAATTGGTAAATATTGTTGAACTTAACTTGCAAAATGTAAAGATTGCAAACAGTAAAACACTTTTTTTGTAATATTTTTTTTTTAAAATCTACTAAAAAACTTACCAAAAATTTTTTTTTACTATTTATCTACTATCTATCTATCTATCTATCTATCTATCTATCTACTATTTATCTATCAACTATCTATCTACTATCTATCTATAATCTATTTATCAATTTTTTTTTTCTTTAAAGCCGATGCTGTCCATTCCCGTTGGAGATCGATTAGGGATCGCTTTGTACGTGACTTCCGCAACAGCCAAACCACACCCAGTGGATCTGGTGGCAAACGGGTCACCCCATATGTGCATTATGAGCAATTGCTCTTTCTGCAAAAAACTTTGTCGCAGCGTTCGTAAGTAAAAAGATTTTTTAGGTGTGCGAGACAAAATAGTTTAAATTAAAATAATTAAGTTGGTTTTTTTTGTTACAGAACGATATGCAGTACCGCTGCGCCTAGAGAGGCAGAGGAACCGGAGCCATCTCCACTGGAACCAAGCCAGCAGACGGGCGCTGAAGATGTGTCTGGCATGAGCGAGCCACGATCTGTGGAGAGAAGTACAGTGGCTTCTGGTGTCAGTGCCCGTTTGCAAGCACAGCGTGGACGCAAGCGAGCATCCCAAAAAGCTGAAGCTGATGCCATAGTTGTCAATGGACTCCAACGGGTAGAGGATATGTGTCGCAGTGAACACAGAGATCTGAGGCGGGAAATTCCGGACTTGCAATCCCGTGAGTGTGTATATATATGCAGCCAATGAGTGGAAGCTCCTGTTTTTGTCCTATGTGCCTGTAGCTCAAAATATCCCGGCACACAGAAACATTATGTTTAGGCAAAGACTGAATGACCTACTTGAGGAATTTGTGGGCCCCCAGGAACCCACTTCCTCGAGAACAAGAAGCATGGACATGCCGGCCTACAACCCACAATACAGAAGTCGGGGTGACCCGAGCATGAAACAGCAGAGGCAATGTAGCAGTCCATCGTACAGTTGGGCAGACAATACGCTGGCGCAGTATCACAGTCTATAAGTACTGTTTACTGTCACCAACCTGTTTCAATTTCATCGTTTACATTTTTTGTGTTTAATTTCATTTCAGACAATTTTTTGTGTATGTTTTTGTTCATCCCTATGGGATATCATATGTTAAAAATGTCTAGCAACACTGCGTTTGAAAAATTTTCTAACATTTATAGTAAACTGTTACTTTAAAATTTCATATTCTTGTATGACTTGAACTTTTTACACCAGATAAGGTTATATAAACTCAAACAAACAAAAATTGCCCCACACATTTCACCAATAACATCAGGCTATAACATCAGGCTTCAACATTTTCACATGTGTATGTCTTGCCATGGAACAAGGCCTTCATGTGTGAAGTAACTAGCAAATTGATCACGAATCCTCATAATTTCAACTGTAGACGGAACAGCAGTCGAATCTATGCTGATGAGGTTCGACTCACAGTCATCGGGGTCAACCACCTGGGGTTCATGTCTGGAAACAAAATTGTGCAGACAGATGCATGTCTTCATTACACGGTCCACATTTTCAGGTAGCAGTTGCATGCAAGAGTCGCCATTTTAAGGTCAAAATACCAAAGGTACACTCCACATAACGTCTTGCCCGGCTCAAGCGATAATTAAAAATGCGTCTTGTGGAGTTTAGAGTACGGCTTGAGAAGATTTTGTCCAAGTTGGAATGCCTCATCCCCAACTAAAACATAGGGCAAACTTGGGCCTTCGGTACCCGGAAGAGGTCGTGCTGAGGGTATGTTGAAGTTGTCGCTGTACAAACATCTCCCCATGTTGGAGTCTCTGAAGACTCTGGAATCGTTCGTCCGGCCATACGCACCAATATCCATAACAACAAAACGGTATCTAGCATCCGCTATAGCCATCAATACAGTAGAAAAGTATTTTTTATAGTTATAGTATAGTGATCCACTATGCGCTGGTTTCTGAATACGAATGTGCTTGCCGTCCACGGCACCAATGCATTTGGGAAAATTAGCCACATCCTCGAAATGTTGGAAAATCGCTAGCCACATTTCTGTTGTCGCGGTTGGTAGCACAAGTGGTTGCAAGTTGTTCCAAACGGCATCACAAGTTTCCCGAACCAGTTGGCAAATGGTTGACTTCCCAAGTCTAAATTGAAAATGCAGTGATGCAAAAGATTCTCCGGTAGCCAGATATCTGTCGGCAATCACAAAAAAAATATATATATATATTGTTAGGAATTTAAAGGACCACTAACAGAAAGGCTAGTTAAAATGGAATGCTACAATTGCCTAAATGTACATAATTATGCCCCACGATAAATTACATCTTGTCATCTTGTCTTTGTCAATAGAAGAATGTTCAAAAAAATTATAATTACCTTAGAGTCACCAATGCTTTCACGAAAAAGTGCTGCGCTGTTGATGTATCTCATCCTTCACATGCGAGAGCAAAACATCAAAGGTCTCAATGGACATCCGTAGATAACGTTGGAATTTGAAGGGATAATCCCGAAGCTGAACATACAGGGTGTGAAAGGCACCATATGTATTCCGTAAGAAATTCACTTCATGAATCCAATATCTCCTTTGAGAAATACGCTTTCTCTGCTGAAGTCGCAACTGCATCAAGTGAAATCTCCGACACAAACATCTTGCTAGCAGAAGTTCACTCAATGCTTTCAAAATGGAGAATGTGTATGCATCCACACCCGACGCTGACAAAAGGAGAAGAAAAAAAAAAAGAGAGCAACTTTATTGACAGTGCCAAACGCAGACAAACGGATGCTTCACGAGCGGACATCAGAATGACATAAACGCAGTCACATGCGTTAACGCAAGAGTTAACGTGAAGCCAAATTTTCAACAAATTTGGCTCTTTTCTGTACATGCATTTAACGGATCCATTTAACGGAATGTACTTAACGCAATGTGAAGACAGTGGCGTATCTAGGAGGGGGGAAGCCGGGGCGTGTGCCCCGGGCGCAGCCGGCAGGGGGGCACAGTGGGGCCTCCTAAAGCGGCGGTCCGCAGTGTCTCCCCCGGTGGCTGCATTCTGCCACCCCCTGCACTGGGAGTCAGCTGTTCTCTGTGCCGACTGTCAAGCTGACAAATCTCCATCCCAGTCTCAGGTCTTTTGCAGGCGCCAACAGGTTTTCTTAAAAAATGGTCCTGCATTTGGCTCCATCCATCTTCCCATCAATTTTAACCATCTTCCCTGTCCCTGCTGAAGAAAAGCAGGCCCAAACCATGATGCTGCCACCACCATGTTTGACAGTTACGCCAAACATATCATTTGGCATTGTTGCCAAAAAGTTCGATTTTGGTTTCATCTAACCAGAGCACCTTCTTCCACATGTTTGGTGTGTCTCCCAGGTGGCTTGTTGCAAACTGTAAATAACACTTTTTATG
Organism: Ranitomeya imitator; assembly: GCF_032444005.1. Classification (NCBI taxonomy): domain Eukaryota; kingdom Metazoa; phylum Chordata; class Amphibia; order Anura; family Dendrobatidae; genus Ranitomeya; species Ranitomeya imitator. The sequence continues at coordinate 614,402,744 of NC_091284.1, forward strand.
GATATCTTTGAGAAATGGCTTTCTTCTTGCCACTCTTCCATAAAGGACACATTTGTGCAGTGTATGACTGATTGTTGTCCTATGGACAGACTGTCCCACCTCAGCTGTAGATCTCTGCAGTTCATCCAGAGTGATCATGGGCCTCTTGGCTACATCTCTGATCATTATTTTCCTTGTTTGAGATTATTATTACTATACATTTTTATAGCGCAATTTTTTTCATGGGCCTCTTGGCTGCATCTCTGATCAGTCTTCTCCTTTTTTGAGATGAAAGTTTAGAGGGACGGCCAGGTCTTGGTAGATTTGCAGAGGTATGACACTCCTTCCATTTTAATATGATTGCTTGCACAGTGCTCCTTGGGATGTTTAAACTTTTGGAAATCATTTTGTATCCAAATCCAGCTTTAAACGTCTCCTGTTATGACCTGGTGGTTAGGAGCACCCGGAATGACCTGATAGTTAAACCTCATACAGGACGAGCTCTGGGATGTGGGAGCTCTGCTGACCGCAGCCCTAATCCTATCACACACACTAAAAATAGCCGTGGAGCGCTCCTGACCAGACCTAGGCGCCTCGTCACAGCCTAAGAACTATCTAGCCCTAGAGATAGAAAATAAAGCCTACCTTGCCTCAGAGAAATTCCCCAAAGGTAAAGGAAGCCCCCCACATATATTGACTGTGAGTAAAGATGAAAGTCACAAACGCAGAAATGAAACAGGTTTCAGCAAAGGGAGGCCAGACTTACTAAATAGACAGAGGATAGGAAAGGTAACTTTGCGATCAGCACAAAAACCTACAAAAGACCATGCAGAGTGTGCAAAAAAGACCTCCGCACCGACTCACGGTGCGGAGGGGCCACTCTGCATCCCAGAGCTTCCAGCTAGCAAGACAAAATCATGAAAACCAGCTGGACAAGAAAACAGAGAACAAAATAAGACAATAAGGAACTTAGCTTCTGCAGGAGAAGGCAGGTCACCAGAGAGATCCAGGAGCGAACTGAACGAATGCAAAAACATTGACAGCTGGCATGGAGTAACGATCTGAGAGGAGTTAAATAGAGCAGCCGACCAAAGGATAAACCACGTCACCTGTGTAAGGAACCTCAGAAGCAGCAGCTTCACTCATAGCCACCAGAGGGAGCCCATAGACAGAACTCGCCGAAGTACCATTCACGACCACAGGAGGGAGTTCGACAACAGAATTCACAACAGTCTCCACAACAGTATCACGGACCTGCCTGTTGTGTTCCTTGGTCTTCATGATGCTCTCTGTGCTTCAACTAGAACCCTGACACTATCACAGAGCAGGTGCATTTGTACGGAGACTTGACTACACACAGGTAGATTATATTTATCATCATTAGGCATTTAGGACAACATTGGATTATTCAGAGATCCACAATGAACTTCTGCAGTGAGTGTGCTGCACTGAAAGTAAAGGGGCCAAATAATATTGCACGCCCCACTTTTCAGTTTTTGAATTTCCACAAAAATTAAAATAACCAACAAATTTCGTTCAACTTCACAATTGTTTTCCACAGTTCTTGATTCTTCACCAAAAGTTTGCATTTGGTATCTTTATCTTTGAAGCATGATATGTGGGAAAAGGTTGAAAAGTTCCAGGGGGGAGAATACTTTCGCAAGGCACTGTATTTGTAGAGCACAGATAGACCTGGAGTCTGACGGTGATAACAGTCTGTTCAATACGTGGCCTGTATTGTTTTATTTTTTACCCCAAAATAGCGTATAGACCTAGGGTAGCAGACAGCCCAAAAAGTGGAATGTAGGCCTAAAAAGCAACTATTTGGAGAGCACAGATAGACCAGGAGTCTGACGGATATAACAGACTGTTCAATACGTGGCCTGTATTTGTTTTTTTATCCAAAAATAGTGTATAGACCTAGGGTGGCAGACAGCCCAAAAAGTGGAATGTAGGTCTGAAAAGTGTTATGATCTGGTGGTTAAGAGGCCACACTGATATGACCTGGTGGCTAAAACGCAACATGGAGCGAGCTCTGAGAAGGTGGTATCTCTACTGACCGCAGTCCCTAATCCTAACAACAACACTAGAAATAGCCGTGGGATGTTCCTGACTCTCCCTAGACACCTCTTCACAGCCTAAGAAATAACTACCCCTAAAGAAGGAAATAGAAAGCTATCTTGCCTCAGAGAAAACCCCCAAAAGGAAAGATAGCCCCCCACAAATATTGACTGTGAATGGAGAGGGAAATGACGTACAAAGAAATGAAATCAGAATTCAGCAAAGGAGGCCAATACTAAACTAGATAGACAGAGAGAAAGGGATACTGTGCGGTCAGTATAAAAACTACAAAATCCACGCAGAGTTTACAAAAATGAACTCCACACCGACTCACGGTGTGGAGGGGCAAATCTGCTTTCCCAGAGCTTCCAGCTAGCCTAAATAACACATAGTGACAAGCTGGACAAAAAGAGACATATTTGCAAAGCAATAGAGTTCAAACAAATGGACAAACAAAAACTAGCAAAAACTTATCTTTTGCAGACAAGGACTGGCCATATGAGAATTCCAAGGAAAGAACCAAATCCAACCAAGAACATTGACAGCAGGCATGGACTAAAGCCCAGAGCAGGTTTAAATAACAAACCCAGGCAAGGCGATTAGTGAAGGCAGCTGTTACAGCTACCTAAAGGAGCAGCAGTTCCACTCGAAACCACCAGAGGGAGCCCAAGGGCAGAACTCACAAAAATACCATTAGCAACCACAGGAGGGAGCTCCAGAACGGAATTCACAACAGAAAAGCAACTATTTGGAGAACACAAATAGACCAGGAGTCTGATGGAGATATCACACTCTTCAATATGTGGCCTGGAGTTTTTTAATTTGGTTTACCCCAAAATACTGTATTGTCCTAGGGTAGCAGACAGCCAAAAAAGTCGAATGTAGGCCTGAAAAGCAACTATTTGTAGAGCACAGATAGATCTGGCGTCTGACGGAAATAGAACACTGTTAAATATGAGGTCTGGGTTTTTTTTGAGCCCACCAAAATTGTGTCAATAAGTAGGCTATGACACTTAAAAAAAAATGTTGGAGTACTAAAATTGTTAAATATTTTGCGATGCATGTGGCATACAAAACGCAGTGATAAATATAAGAACTGTAGCTAAATATTTTTTGGACAGATAAAAAGATTTGTTGGTCAGCAAAATGGTGTCCAAAAATATTGTAAGACGCTCCAAAAAATACTATAGTACAAAAAAAGGCCATAATTTTCTACACACTCACATCTGATGCCTGGAACAAAAAAGCAGTTTTAGGTTATCATCACAATAGCAGTATTTGGTCAGTATTTTACATCAGTATTTGGAAGCCAAAACCAGGAGTGGAGCAATTAGAGGAAAAGTATAATAGAAACATATGCACCACTTCCGCATTTATCACCCACTCCTGGTTTTGGCTTGCAAATACTGATGTAAAATACTGACCAAATACTGCTAGTGTGACGGCAGCCTTAAATTGCTAGATTTTCACGCTGTTTTATTAAAATGACCTGGCAGTACTCTGCAGTGTGACCAAGCAAATAAATGTAGAAAAAAAAGATGGCTGAGGCGATGAAAACAATATCTCCGAGCAATAACAAATACTCGGAGGTCACCCGAGCGTGCTCAGGAAAACCCGAGCAACGAGTACACTCGCTCATCACTAATTCTGATCCTATCTCAGCAGCAGCTCTCCCTACACTAGCTGAGTCCGGAGCAGAATGCGGCGAACAGGGCGGCATCAGGTCTCTTATAAACCTGGTGGCGCTGTGCGGCCAGCCAATCACAGTAATACCACAACACAGATGGCTGCAGCATTACAGTGCATGGCAGACAATCCCTGCATGTTCATTGACACTCTAAAGAGCGCCAAAATTGCAGGGCAGAGACCCGAGCTTCCGCCGAATAATCCCGGAAATGCTTGGTGCTCACCGAGTACCGTGATACTCGGGCGAGTAATGAGTAGTGGCGAGCACATTCGCTAATGACTAGTCTGAATACTTTCAGTACCCACTAAGGCCGGCGTCACACTCAACGTATAAAAATATGGTCTACTATATAAAGCTGAATGTGTGTGTGTGTGTGTGTGTGTATGTGTGTGTGTATGTCCGGGATTGGCATCTGCACCGTCGCAGCTACAGCCACAAAATTTTGCACAGTCACACGTCTGGACCCCGAGAGCGTCATAGGCTATGTTGTGAGGTGAAATATTAACCCCGCGCTTTCCAATTCACCAAACAATTTTGCCCCTATCTACATAATGGGGAAAAAAGTGAAAGGAAAAGTGTTGGAGGCGTCGCAGCTACAGAAACAAAAATTTGCACAGTCACACGTCGGGACCCCGAGAGCGTCATAGGCTATGTTGTGAGGTGAAATTTTAACCCCGCGCTTTCCAATTCACCAATTTTGCCCCTATCTACATAATGGGAAAAAATGAAAGGAAAAGTGTAGGAGGCAAATTGACAGCTGCCAGATGTGAACAAGGGGGACTTAAAGAATGAGAGCGATGGCGCCAAAGAGTATATACCGTACAGTTGCTAAGGTGGGGCCTCGACATGGGATACTCACCACACACGGGGATATGAACACACACAAAATGCGCCACACACTACCACGCGCTTGAACACATATTACCCTCAGCACACATTTCACCACAAATACACCAACCTCGCCACATAAAAGTCAAAACACAAAAGTCGCCACTCAAAACTCGCCACGCGCAGAACTCGCCACATGCAAAAACTAGGCTCTTGCAAAACTCGCCACAAGTGCAAAATTCTCCTCATGAAAAACTCGTCACACGCAAAACTTGCACACGCGGAAAAATTGCCACATGCACAAAAGTTGCAACACATGCAAAAGTTGCCTTACACAAAACTTGCACATACTCAAAAGGCACCACACATAATACTCGCAACGCGCAAAACTCGCCATGCGCAAAATTTGCTGCACGCAACTTGCTACACTAACCTGTCACATGCAACTCGACACACAAAAAGTTGCTACACGCATGTTGCTTCACAAAACTCATCTCACAAAAGTCGCTACATGCATGTCGCCACACGCAACTCAACACACACAACTTGACAAACGAAACTCGCCCTAAAACACACACTTGTCTGGTATTATCCTTCAAAAGTAAAAATCTGATTAATAAGCAGACAAACTACAACAATTGCACCATATAGGAAATACGGCAGCTGTCAGTCACATGACCTGTCTATTATGTGTATGTGTGAGCTAATATATACTGCCAGGGGAAGGGCTTCCTGTTGGCTGGGGATTTATCAGGCTGCCAATTTAGCTTACAAATACTGAGGTAAAAATACTGAGCAAATAACGTGTGAACGAGGTCTAATACAGGAGGAGATGACACACAGGTATATACTATATACAGGGGAGATGACACACAGATATATACTATATACAGGAGAGATGACACACAGGTATATACTATATAGAGGAGGAGATGACATATAGGTACATATATATACAGGAGGAGATGACATACAGGTATATACTATATACAGGAGGAGATGACATACAGGTATATGCTATATATAGAAGATGACATGCAGGTATATACTATATGCAGGAGGAGATGACACTCAGATATATACTATATACAGGGGAGATGACACACAGGTATATACTATATACAGGAGGAGATGACATACAGGTATATGCTATATATAGAAGATGACATGCAGGTATATACTATATGCAGGAGGAGATGACACTCAGATATATACTATATACAGGGGAGATGACACACAGGTATATACTATATACAGGAGGAGATGACATACAGGTATATACTATATATAGAAGGAGATGACATTCAGGTATATACTATATATAGGGGAGATGACACACAGCAGGTATATACTATATACAGGGGAGATGACATACAGGTATATACTATATACAGGAGATGACATACAGATGTATACTATATATAAGGGAGATGACAAACATGTATATACTGAGGTGATGAGGTGAAAATGAGAGGTGTGAGGTGAAAATGAAAAGGTGTGAGTGCAAAATGAGAGGAGTTAGGAAAAATAGTGGAGTGATCAGAAAATGACAGATGTGAGGTTGAAATGACAAGTGTTAGGGGGGAATGAGAGGAGTGAGGGACAAAATGAGAGGTGTGAGGGAGAAAATGAGAGATGTGAGGGGGAAAATGAAAGATGTGATTGGGAAAATGAGAGGCGTGATGGGAAAATAAGAGAAGTGAGGTGCTATAACTAACCACAGATATTTACTATGCCCAGGCAACGCCGGGCTCTTCAGCTAGTATATATATATATATATAATCAGTGAGACACATATATATATATATATATATATTAATATTTCATACAGCGCTAGATAGCTTAAAAGCCGGTAATTCAATTGCCGGCTTTTGCTATCTCCTTCCTAAACCCGACATGATATGAGACATGGTTTACATACAGTAAACCATCTCTTATCCCTTTTTTTTGCATATTCCACACTACTAATGTTAGTAGTGTGTATGTGCAAAATTTGGGCGCTCTAGCTATTAAATTTAAGGGTTAAATCGCGGAAAAAATTGGCGTGGGCTCCCGAGCAATTTTCTCGGCCAGAATGGTAAAGCCAGTGACTGAGAGCAGATATTAATAGCCTGGAGAGGGTCCATGGTTATTGCCCCCCCCTGGCTAAAAACATCTGCCCCCAGCCACCCCAGAAAAGGCACATCTGGAGGGTGCGCCTATTCTGGCACTTGGCCACTCTCTTCCCATTCTCGTGTAGCGGTGGGATATGGGGTAATGAAGGGTTAATGTCACCTTGCTATTGTAAGGTGACATTAAGCCAGATTAATAATGGGGAGGCGTCAATTATGACACCTATCCATTATTAATCCAATAGTACGAAATGGTTAAAAAACACACACACGCACACACATTATTACAAAGTATTTTAATGAAATAAATACACAGGTTTTTGTAATATTTTATTATACTGATAATCCACCTGAAGACCCTCGTCCTGTAAAAAAGGTAAAATAAAAAAACAACAATATCCCATACCTTCCGATGATCAGTCTCGTCCCACGATGTAAATCCATCTGAAGGGGTTAACTAATTTTACAAGCAGAAGCTCTGCTAATGCAGCTGTGCTCCTGCCTGTAAAACCCCGGGGAATGAATGGGATGTAGGTCAATGACCTGTAGTTACCTTCAGTCGCGGTGATGTGCCCTCTGCTGGATGTCCTCATATGAACTCGAGCATGGGAAAATATTCTGAAAAGTTCCCAGGCTCGAGTTCATATGAGGACATCCAGCAGAGGGCGCATCACCGCAACTCAAGGTAACTACAGGTCATTGACCTACATTCCATGCACATACACACTACTAACATTTGTAGTGTGGAATATGCAAAACAAGAAGGGATATGAGATGGTTTACTGTATGTAAACCATGTCTCGTATCAAGTCGGGTTTGGGAAGGAGATGGCAAAAGCCGGCAATTGAATTACTGTCTTTTAAGCTATCTAGCGCTGTATGAAATATTAAAAAAAAAAATATATATATATATATATATATATATATATATATGTGTCTCCCTGATATATACAGTATATACATATATATATATATACTGTATATATATATATATATATATATATCGTATATACTCAAGTATAAGCCGACCCGAGTATAAGCCGACCCCCCTAATTTTGCCACAAAAAACTGGGAAAACTTATTGACTCGAGTATAAGCCTAGGGTGGAAATGCAGCATTTACCGGTGAATTTCAAAAATAAAAATAGATCATTATTTCCCCATAGCTGTGCCATATAGTGCTCTGCACCGTTCATATTGCCCCATAGATGCTGCACAGATGCCCCATACAGTGCTCTGCACCGTTCATATTGCCCCATAGATGCTGCACAGATGCCCCATATAGTGCTCTGCACCGTTCATATTGCCCCATAGATGCTGCACAGATGCCCCATATAGTGCTGTGTGCCGTCCATACTGCCCCATAGATGCTGCACAGATGCCCCATATAGTGCTGTGTGCCGTTCATACTGCCCCATAGATGCTGCACAGATGCCCCATATAGTGCTGTGTGCCGTTCATATTGCCCCATAGATGCTGCACAGATGCCCCATATAGTGCTGTGTGCCGTTCATATTGCCCCATAGATGCTGCACAGATGCCCCATATAGTGCTGTGTGCCATTCATACTGCCCCATAGATGCTGCACATAAATCTGTGCCATGGCTGCTGCTGCTGCTGCTGCAATAAAAAAAAAAAAACACATACTCACCTCTCTTGATTGCAGCTCCCAGCGTCCGGTCCCGGCGCCTCCATCTTCCCGGCGTCTCTGCTCTGACTGATCAGGCATAGGGCGCCGCGCACACTATACGCGTCATCGCGCCCTCTGCCTGAACAGTCAGAGCGCAGACGCCGGGAAGATGGAGGCGCCAGGGAGATGGAGCGGCGCCCGGCGGCTGGAACGGGGACAGGTAAGTATGATATACTTACCTAGTCCCAGCGATCCTGACGCTCCCCGCCTTCCTCCCCGTCTTCTGTGCTGCAGCCTCTTCCTGTCGGCGGTCATTGGCACCGCTGATTAGAGAAATGAATAGGCGGCTCCACCCCTATGGGAGGTGGAGCCGCCTATTCATTTCTGTAATGAGCGGTCCCACGTGACCGCTGAAGAGGGGAAGAAGCTGCAGCACAGAAGCCCGTGGGACGGCAGGGACAGCGCGAGGATCGCTGGGACTAGGTAAGTATGCCTCAGCGCCCTCACCCCCTCACCCGCCGACCCCACCGCTACCGTGACTCGAGTATAAGCCGAAAGGGGCACTTTCAGCCCAAAAATTTGGGCTGAAAATCTCGGCTTACACTCAAGTATATACGGTATATATATATATATATATACCCCTATACTATGTGTAGACATTTATCTTAGCTATTCTATTCTAACCTGTCTGTGTGATTTTATTGTACACCGCACTGAATTGCAGGCTTTTCTTTAGAACACCGCTGCGTATTTCTCGCAAGTCACACTGTTGGTCCGTGTGTAATCCGTAATTTTCTGGCCCCCATAGACTTTCATTGGCGTTTTTTTTGCGCAATACAGTGACAAATGCAGCATGCTGCGATTTTCTACGGCCGTAGAAGACCGTATAATACGGATCAGTAAAATACGGCAGATAGGAGCTGGGCCATAGAGAATCATTGCACCGTATGTAATCCGTATTTTCTGCACCTCTCATATGTCCGTATAACTCGCTAGTGTGACGCCGGCCTAAATGAGTGCCATCTTCACATAGATGGTATTGAAAACCAAATCAGCTGATATGTAGTTTGTCTAATAGGGGCAGTATAAGGCCGGTTTCACACGTCAGTGGCTCCGGTACGTGTGACAGTTTCCTCACGTACCGGAGACACTGACTCACGTAGACACATTAAAATAAATGTGTCTCTGCATATGTCAGCGTGTTTTCACGGACCGTGTGTCTGTTTGCAAAACACGGAGACATGTCAGTGTTCGTGGGAGCGCACCGATCACACGGACCCAGTCAATGGGTCCGTGTAAACATGTACCGCACACGGATGCTGTCCGTGTGCCATCTGCGTGCTGTCCGTGTGCATTTTTCCTGTCATAGGGTTAAAATGGTAAAAATTGTTGCAATACACGGACACGGACACACGTACAGCAAACGTACAGCACACGGACAGCACACGGACCCTAAAAACGTACTCACAGACATCACACGGATCCCACACAGATGGCCTACGTGAGCTCACGGACAAACGGACACGGATAACTCCGGTACCGTTTTCTCCGGTACCGGAATTATCTGGACGTGTGAGACTGGCCTAAAGAAGAAAAAGAACTGAACCCTGAGCAATTCCTACAGTAAGGGAGAGGAAGAAAGGCGGCAAATTATACAGTGAAGGATCAGTCAGAGAGTTAGGAGAAGAACTAAGAGACAGCAATATTCTTGAAACTGAAACAGAGGAACATAGTGAGGTGGCGCTGATGACCATAGGTTCAAATGCAGCAAAGAGATCCAGCAGAATCAGCAAGGGGTAGTGACCCTCAGATTTAGCTGTTAGTATATCATTAGAGACTTTAGTAAGGGCAGTTTCCATACATTGAAAATATCAGAAACCAGATTATGAAAGGTTAACAAGACAGTTATCTGAAAGATAGCAGACTAGACAAGAGTGGTTAAATATTGTATTACATTTTTTAGTTTAAATGGGTAGTGATAGCCGGAGAGAAGGACTGGAAGACATCAGAGGGAATAGCATCACTGGTGCAGGTAGTAGGGCGAGAAGAATCGAGGAGCCTGGTAACTTCTTCAGTGACCAGTTCAAAGACGGAAAGTTAAATTAAAATGCTGAAGGGAAGAGGGTGCAAGGATTGGAAGAAAATTTCTTGTCGCATATGGTCAATAATTTCTTTGAAATAACTGGCCTTGTCATTAGCTCTATAAAGGATTTACTAGTTTATTCAGTGGCCTACATAGAAATACAGAGCCCTGTAGCAAAAATTTAAAAATGCTTCTTCCTCACACCACACCACCTTAAATAATGTTTTAGTTTGAAACCTGAGTGTGTGAATGACTACTATAAATACAATTGTTATCATACTGTCTGAAGTGCCTTCAGGCTCCCACATGCTTTCTTAGGCTACTTTCACACTTGCGTTTTTTTTAATCCATCACAATCCGTTGCTTTTTTGAGAATGCATAATCCTGCAAAAAACTTTGCAGGATCCTGCATTTTCCCATAGACTTGTATTAGCGATGGATTGTGACGGATGGTGTCGATATTTGGTGGACCGTCGGCACGAAACGTTTTTTCGTACGACGCGTCTGCCATTTTCTACCCTGCATGCGTGGCCGGAACTCCGCCCCCTCCTCCCCGGACTTTAGAATGGGCAGCATCCGCTGCCCACGTCATGCATAATTTTCACAACGTGCGTCGGTACGTCGGGCCGACGCATTGCGATGGCCCCATAACGACGCAAGTGTGAAAGAAACCTTAGGCCTCTTTAACACTTCCGTCTTCTGGCGTCAGTCACAGTACATCGTCGAGACTGAGCGATGGATCCGTCAAAAATAGTGGAAAACGGATACAACGGATCCAGTTTTTCGACGGATCCGCTAAACGGATCTCTCGGAACATAGGATCCGTTGCATTCTGTTTTTTCCATTCGTTCCATCTTTTTTTGGCGCATCTGTTTTTCATACCATACCTCCAAATGGGAGGCTCCCAAATGTGATTGGCAAATGGAAAATACTGGAAACCTATATTTTGAATGTTTTAACACCCCGTGTTTGAGAGGTTTTAGAGCAAGTGGAAGAAATGTAAGGAGATATAGCAAATATTGTGCCCATCTAAGCTGATTTTGCTTTTGAGGCCAATAGGTTGGCAGTGATTGTTTAGGAAAAGGATGAAACAAGATAGTGCATCCTTCGTCAGCGACGTCACCGACGCCTTTGGATCCACACAGCGATTGACCTGTGGTGTCTGAAAACTTTGACGTTTTGGTGGAACGGGTTGGAGAACTAATCTTGAGAATATTTTGTCACCTGAAAGCAGAGTTGAATTTCAGGATGACATGGTTT